>NC_043001.1:126752917-126770417 GCF_006345805.1 Octopus sinensis | reverse complement strand
CGTGTGAAATTGTGTATTTAATGAAATATTTTTGAATTTTTCGAATGTTCTGTTGCCCATTAAATCATACGCTCATACGCATTGATTAAATTTCACTTCTGCCATGCCCAGTTAATTGGATAATCAGCTAACTATTTATCTAATAAATTAATTAAATAACACTTTGATTGGTTCTGTTGAAGTTATTTTGATAGTATCTGTCACTTAACAGCAGACGATCTACATTTCGCACTATCACACGCTTTGCGGTTCTCTGAGTGTTGCTATGTGAATTACGATTTTAACTGTTTATAATTCCACTTTATCCGTGTTTATATACATGGTCTGTGTGTGGGTATATATATATATATATATATATATATATATATATATATATATATATATATATATATATATATATATATATATATGCACATACACACACACACACATACACGAGAGGATGCTGAAAATTTCCTGGCTTTGGGTAAAAGTGAATATCGGAGGATCAGTTAATAATGATTTTAGTATACTCCCCTCTCACATTCAAACACTTATTACAGAGGGCCTTTAGTTTTTCTATGCCTTGTCAGTTTTTCTAAGCTACAGAGGCCGCCAATCAGGCCCCTGTATCAGCGATCACTTGCGAATCTCAGTGAAATTTCGTTCTCTTCAGATGTTTCTTCAGTTGTGGAAAGAGGTGATAGTCTGAAAGGGCTAAGTCAGGAAATTAAGTCGGGTGATCTACGAATTCGAAGCCAAAATTGCGTATTTTCCGTAGAGTTTATGTGCTGTGTGTGTTGGTGCATTTTCCTGTAAGAACAGTCTCAGCTTCCCATGGCGTTTCTGCTTCAAAGTTTCAAGCAGTTCATCCAACAGACACGTGTAGTATTCTGCGTTGATGGTGCGACCCATTGGCATGTGTTTTATGACAAGTACTTCATCTTTGTCCCAGAACAGTGAAGTCAGAATCCTTCCAGCTGACTTCTGGGTTCGAAATTTCTTGGGATGCGGTGAGCCGCTGTGACCCATTCCATTGATTGCTGCTTGGTATGGGAATCATAACTATGATGCCAAGTTTCATTCGTGGTGGTTAAACGAGCTATAAAATCAACTTCTCTCTCTTCAAACCAGTTCAAAATTGCATTTAATGTCGTCAATCTGATATGCTTCTGATCTGCGTTCAATCATTTGGGCTCTCATTTTACGGAAAGATTTCTCATGCCCAGAATATTGTGGCTGATGTGGCCAACTCTTCATGGCTGATGTGGCCAACACGTGAAAGAGTTGCTGAAATGCGATGATCTTTAGCCGAAATGCGGCGATCCTCGAGATTCATGACGTGCACAACGTCATCTTTGTCTTCTGTGGTCGCGGAAGTTGGCCGTCCTGACTGCAGTTCATCTGTGACCTCGAAATGACCAGTCTGAATCCTTGATTTCTATATTTCAAAGTGGAGTAAGATGAGCAGCCATCTTTGAAGACTTCGTCCATTTTGGCATGGATTCTGTCCTCTCTTTTGCTTCGAAAAAAGAGGAACTTCATGAGCACCCGTGCTTCAATTTTACCAAAATCGTCTGTAGGATTTGGCATCATGAGCTAAATTTGTAAAAAAAGGAAAGATGTATTGTATAACATCGTGATTTTTTGTATATTTTCCACTAAATATCTGTCCTACCCACACCTTGTAAAGGAAACAGTTCTACTCTCTCACGATCAACTTAAAGCTAAGAAAATTTCAGCACCACATCGTGTGTGCGTGTGTGTGTGTATGTGTGTGCATATGTATATGTGTATATATATATATATATACATACATACATACATACATACATACATACATACATACATACATACATACATACATACATACATACATATACCTGGAAACACCTAGCATCATAGTATGATAATTTTGAAATATCTATAAAACCGTCAAACGCTTATTTTTTTTTTTGTTTTTGATTTATTATTAGTGTTGCTTAATATGTTTTGCTAAAATTGCTGTTTGTTTTTAGATATCATCATAAAACGGTAATTAAAATTCATTAACATGACAGATCTATCGGACTTTCAGAGAGATCAAATTGTTGGTGCTTGTTATGGCAGGCGTTAGCATAACGAAAACAGCCGAATTGTTTGGTGTAACAAGAAGTACTGTCTCGAAAGTAATGACAGCCTTTGAGAAAGAGGGAAAAACCTCCTCGTCGAAACAAAACTCCAGAAAAAAACCAAAACTTTCAGATAGGGACCGTCGGACTCTTACACGAATTATTAGAAAGGATCACAAAAGTACAGCTCCCAAAATTACTGCTGAGCTTAATGACCATCTTGCGAACCCAATTTCCGCAAAAACTGTTCGCTGGGAGCTGTGCAAAGTTGAATTTCACGGGAGGGCTGCAATCAGAAAACCACTACTTTCAAAAACAAACGGTGCAAAGCGTTTAAGGTGGAGTAAAAACCTATAGAATTGATACCTAGAGCAGTGGAAGAATGCTATTTTCTTGGACGAGTCATCCTTTATCTTATTTCCGACCACCGGCCGGCGATACTTGTGGAGATAGCCAAAAGAAGCATTTGACCCAGACTGCCTTCTTGCAACTGTTAAACATGGAGGAGTATCTGTGATGAACTGGGAGGCTATATCTTGGAAATCCACCAGCCCAATGGTTTCCCTTCATGACAGAATTAATAGTCAAGACTATTCAAACATTTTATCTGATCAAATTCATCCTATGGTTGCGGAACTGTTTCCGGAGTGAGATGCAATCTTTCAGGATAATGTACCAATTCACACAGCTAAAGTTGTTAATGATTGGCACGAGGAACATTCTAGTGAAGTTGGTGGTGGTGGTGTGTGTGTGTAAGACTAGACGAAAACTAATGTAGAAGAACAATCTGGAGTAATGCAGAAATACATTATAATCACCAGCCTTGAATTCATGAGTGTGTGTGTATATTTATGTACCTAAAAGTGTCTATGTATGTATAGATGTATGTATGCATATACTTATATATGTATGTATGTGTGTATGTATGCATGCATGTAAAGAATGTTCTTTACAACTTCCACAATTTACTGTATTAATTAAATTTTACTGTATTTATTAAAGTTGAGATCCATGAATGTGTTTTGCATGCAACCAATGGAACTAGTTTCCTGCTCCAACTCATTCTTCACTTTCTTTTCAAAACTGAATCTTTTGCCATGCATTATCCTCAAATCTTCACGTATGGAGATGCTAACGGGCTCTATCTTTTATCTTTGACGTAATTCCTTTATCAAGGAGCTACTAAACACATATACCTTTCATTCTGGTCCTTCTCAGCGAACTGGTAACTAGTAATGTGTCCTATAACGCATATTCTTGATTTCTATATTTTCTTATCCGTCTCCTCTTTCTCTCCGATGAAGGATTACTTAGCTTGCGTGGAATTCTTTACTCAATAACATATGATCCACATGTTTCTGTTCTAGAAACAGCTGTAAGAGACTTTACCAATATATCACAACTACTCTGCACTATGTTTATACTACTACTACTACTACTATGGTAATCCGTCAAGGTCGAGGATGATGGTCTTCGCGCAAATTTATTGGTGAGTCCGCAGGTGACTGATAAAACCAATTCTTGCTCGAAAAGATCGGTCACAGTGCGGACATCTAGTGCCGGAAGGGAGAGTCGCACGTGGTTGTTGTTGGCGCTCCTTCCGTCGTCGTCTTTTCTTCTCCAGCTCTGCAGACCTTTTCGACTCGAAATTCAAGATTTAAATCAAATGTCCTGTAGTGAGGACAAATGCTTCGCTTATTCCTTTTCTATTTTAATCTCTCTCTCTCTCTCTCTCTCTCTCTCTCTCTCTCTCTCTCTCTCTCTCTCTCTCTCTCTCTCTCTCTAGGCGTAAGAGTGGCTGTGTGGTAAGTAACTTGCTTACGAACGACGTGGTTCCGGGTTCAGTTCCGCTATAGCCTCGGGCCGACCAAAGCCTTGTGAGTGTATTTAGTAGACGGAAACTAAAAGAAGCCCGTCGTATATATGTATATATGTGTGTGTGTGTGTGAGTGTGTGCGTGTGTGTGTGTGTGTGTGTGTGTGTGTGTGTGTGTGTGTGTTCGTGTGTCTGTGTTTGTTCCCCCAACATCGCTTAACAACTTAGCGGTTCGGCAAAAGAGACCGATACAATAAGTACTAGGCTTACAAAGAATAAGTCCTGGGGTCGATTTGCTCCACTAAAAGGCGGTGCTCCAGCATGGCAACAGTCAAATGACTGAAACAAGTAAAAGAGTAATATATATATATATATATATATAGAATAAACACAAAACGACAGTAATAGCAAATTGATCCCCCAAAATAATAATTCCACATCATGTAGACTTATCACTACCACTATTTCCACCGACAGAAACAAAACGAAGACAGAGAAGCGAACACAGCAGAGATTAACCAGCAGACAAACACGCAAAGCCAACAACGTCAAACAAACTAAATACGTAACTCTACTCACAGCAACAAACAAATAGCACCCACTTCCAGCATTGAAAAAACAAAGAACTGTAGCTTACATAGCATAAAGTGGAAGCATTGAGACAGTGGGACGTGCTTTCAATAAAAGCACAGTCCCGGATAACCTGAAATTGGTAAGACTGCCAATAGATTAATATAGGGAAACAAGTCGGCGAGCTGGCAGAAACGTTAGCACGCCGGGCGAAATGCGTAGCCGTATTTCGTCTGCCGTTAAGTTGTGTGTTCAAATTCCGCCGAGGTCGACTTTGCCTTTCATCCTTTCGGGGTCGATAAATTAAGTACTAGTTACACACTGGGGTCGATGTAATCGACTTAATCTCTTTGTCTGTCCTTGTTTGTCCTCTCTGTGTTTAGCCCCTTGTGGGTAGTAAAGAAATAAGATTAGATATAGGGAAATGAGAAAGCTTATCGTGTGAGGAAATCTTTCTCGTTTTCCTATATCTAAGACTACATATCCACGTCTTTTTATAATAAGAATCAAAGCTTCGAATAGACTACCTCATAGTTTCCCCAAGGAACATCACATATAAGGATGTGACATCCGATTGCTTACAGAAAAGCCATTAAGAAAAGCAGCCGCCTTTTCTTCTTCGCTTCTTTATTACCAGCATTGCAGCTTAAAGAGCAATACTGTAGTCAGGATGTTTAAGGAAAAGGTCAATCACCTTTCGTAGGTGTGTGGAGATATAGTCTTAAACGTCTAAATACACACGTGTGTGCGTAGTTACAGAAAAGATGAAAAGTCATATACCCGTATATAAGTGTGTGTGAGTGTGTGTGTTTGTGTGTGTGTGTGTGTGCGTGTTTATACGTGTGTATAGGTACATGCGGCTGCGTTTCGCTAACCAAGAACCTGACTGATTTCACTACTACTGCCAACTATCATGCTAACTTCAAATATTCTTTGATCTATGACAACTTAGGGAGTTCACCTTTTATTCTTACATCATCCCCACAATTATATTCCTACCTTTTCTTTCGCTAATAAAATATTTGTTTTTCTTTTCTTTACTGCTGTATAAAGAAGTTTACACACAATTCTATCTCAGCACTATCAATCAGCCGCTGGTGGTAATTTATAATTGATTCAATTTTTATTCTCTTCTCTAGATCTGGTATTTAAATGTTTATTATATAATCGTCTACGTAACGATTACTGCATAACATATCAGTATTTGCTAGATTATATAAATTATGATGTAACATAGGTAACTTAAAAAAGATGTTCTATTCTACTCTCTGTAAATTATTCAAATATACATAACACTCATTTACCAGGGACTAAAAGCTCAATTCCTAGTCACAACAGCCGTTACCATCAAAATGCACAATCTAAAACAACGCCTCTACCTCCACTGCCATCACTCTCACCAATTACTAAATCAAATTTGGAAAAAAACACTCATGTTACACGGAACCCTAGAGTCTGCCGCTATTCCCAGTCTAACAGATTATGTCTACAGCATAATTGTCCATTTACCCATCTCCCGGGGACTCGTCTCGCACAAATAAAAATATAAACGAAACCCCTAACCAATACAAAACCCACAGCCACAAACATTTCCAGTTCTCCAAACATAATTCTTTTATGGCCATTATGAATCTGGCAAAAGAGCTACAAAAGAACGTTGTAACCTTCACACGCGACCACCCCCACTACCACCTTATCGCACAAACTCCCATTGCTTCCATTAACAAGCAAATCACCAAAACAGTCAGAATCAGTCACCACTATCGCTTCAACATTTTTGCTCAATGCAAAAGGCATCACCACTTCCACCACTGCTCAAAAATGAAAGATCCAATTTATTGAGGACTGGGTTAATGACCATCCACACCATATCCCTTTTTTTCGTCCTCACAGAGACCCATCTCAATAACCTCCACTTGAAAGCTGAGGTGAGAGTGAAGAATTTTACAGCCATCCGTGCAGATCGTGTCAGCAGAAGAAAGGGTGGGACCGCCATTTTCGTGCACAATTCTTATTTCGGCTGAAGCAATATACGTATTTACCAACGGCTACTGTGAAGCTGCTTTTGTGTTTAGTGAAACCAAAAATTTAATAATAGTTGGGCTCTATAGGCCACCCCTAACTCCTTTTCTACGCTTCAAGGAATGCCTCAACAGTATTAAGTGATTCATCCATGAGTATCATGCTGACAGCATATTAATGATGGGTGACTTCAACCTTCCCAGTGTTGATTGGTCCACAAATAGCTTAAAACCAGGTTTTTCCGCCTCACCCCCTGATAAAGAAGCAATCGAATTGATTTTTGATTTCAGGGATGAGTTTTTCCTGGCCCAAATTGTTCGTGAACCAACATGGTGTCACAAAAACCCCTTGGACCAGTAACCACAGTGACACTATCCTCAATATTGCAGTGGAAAAACACCACTTCTCTCAGACCATGGCATGGTTCTCTGCGATCTGAGAACAAATCGAACCTAAAACTTATTCTTTGTAAGCCTAGTACTTATTCTATCGGTCTCTTTTGCCGAACCTCTAAGTTAGGGGAGTAAACACACCAACATCGGCTGTCAAGCGATGATGGGGTGACAAACACAGACACACAAACATACACGCGCACACACACACACACACACACACACACACATATATATATATATATATATATATATATATATATATATACGACGGGCTTATTTCAGTTTCCGTCTACCAAATTCACTCGCATGGCTTTGGTCGGCTCGAGTCTATAGTAGAAGACACTTGCCCAAGGTGCCACGCAGTGGGACTGAACCCAGAACCAAGTGGCTGATAAGCAAACTACTTACCACACACCCATTCCTGGAAACGTTCGATCATTAAACACTTTAGAAGCACATAAACATTGAAGTTGTTTCCCACAATTATACGATATTTAAAATCGTATAAATCGTTTCAGTTGCTTTTAAAGAAATTGGGCCCCAATCGCCTATTGTTCCTTTTAGACTAGTGTTTCCCAACTAGGGGTGCTCGCACCCCCAAGGAATGCGAGACAGCATTCCAGCCATGTCCAGCCTTGCAACCAGGCACTTAATTTGTATAATACTCTCCTGTAGTTTTTTCCGTTTTCTCTTGCAACAAATTGTAAGAGAAAACGTAAATGTTTTGTCAAGAAAAGGAGGAAATAATATATCGTGATATCTGGCTGTCTCCAGAAAAACACATTGGCAAATCGATTTACAGCTAACAATAGCAAAGTGCGAAAAACGATTGTCGTGAAGGTACAGCATACCGAACGCCTTTGATCACACATGTTTGAGGAAATTACATTTACAACGTGACTTGCAAATAACAGTTATCATAATTCAGTCGTGAATATTGTTTCACAACTTTTTAAAAAATCATTTACCTATACGGCTGATTACGATAACTTTGTTATGTGTTCATTTTGTGAAAAAGGTATCTTTATTAAAGACCAGGTAATTGTGAAAATATATGAAGCAGACGTGAAATTAATGCTGTGGTATCAATTTGAATATTATATAATTGTGAGTAACATAGCTCTTAACCATTTTTGTGTGTTCAAATTTAGTCTAGCCCGTTAGATTAGGGAATTGAAAGCCAGCAGTTTTTTGTCTTTTTATTAATAGTATTATTATCATACTTATTCTTGGATATAATAGTATTATTGTCAGTGTGTTAGATTTCCCGTTTTTCTTCCAATCGACCTTATCCATATTTTTATTTCCTTTTCAGATCATAATTTAATCATATTAACTCTTCATCACCTCAAAACAAGAAAAAAAAAGGAAATGGAATGATGACTATGTGCATTTTGGTTTGACTTGCACGGGAAAAACTGAGGATTTGCAATGACCACAGTGCATACTTTGTGACACAGTGTTTTCCAACGCAAATGTGAAACCGTCTAAGCTGTAAGAACACTTCATCAACTGGCATGGTGGAGCCGATGCTGTAGCCCATGATGTTGAAGAGCCGTTGAAAAGCTACAAGAGCCCGTTTTGATTCTCGAGCAACCTTTCCAAAATTAGGTTTTATATCTGCTGACAATCCACTGCTGGAGGCTTCATACCAAGTGTCGTATAAAATAGCCAAGTCGAAGAAGCCCTATACAATTGGAGAAGAACTTATCAAAGCATGTGCATTAGAAATGGCAACATTTATTCTGCGAAAAGAAGCAAGGAAGAAGCTGGAATTAGCGCCGCTATCAAATAATGTTATTCAGAGACGAATTGGTGATTTGAGTTCGGATATTTTGGGTCAAGTTATCTCATATGTCAAGATTAGTCCCTTGAAAATTTCTCTTCAGTTGTACGAAACAACTGATGTTTCAAGTCGCAAACAACTCATCGCATTAGTGATGTACGTCCATCTTGGTGCCGTAAAGAAAGATTTCCACTTCTGTGAAGATCTGATAACAACCACGAAAAGAGAAAATATGTTCCAGTTTGTGAAAAACTTTTTGCAAAGCATGAATTAGCTATCCAAATTATTGGTTCTATGTATACTGACGCTGTCCCTGCTATGCTAGGAAATAAATCTGGATTTTTTACGCTGATGAAGCGGGAGAATCCGCACTTACAAGGCACTCACTGTTTCTTTTATCGTCATGCCTTGACGTTGAAAACATTGCCTCCAAATTTGAAAAAAGTCATCGACACTTCTGTAAAGACTATCAACTGGATTAGGGGCCACCCTAAAGAGGTGGTGCTCCGAACCACCACCTCTTTAAGTTTGATCCCCATCAGTTTAGTATTAAGGAAGGCAAATGAAGAGTATCACTTCAGAAATAGTAAGGGAAAACTTAACCATTTGCTCGTCATGGATGATCTGAAGCTTTTGAGCAAGAATCAAGAAGAGATAGATTCTTTAATACAGACTGTAAGGCACTTCAGCAAAGATATAGGCAAGAATTTGGCATAGAAAAGTATGCAATATATGTCATGAAAAGGGAACAAGTAGTCAACAGTGAAGGCATCCAATTACCAGATGGTCAGACATTAAAATCATTATAAGTATCTAGGAGTTTTAGAATCTGACAGATTACTAACTATAGAAATGAAAACGAAAATTGAGAAGGAGTACATCAGAAGTGTGAGGAATATAATGAAATCAAAGCTAAATGGTCCGAATCTAGTGAAGGCTGTAAATTCTTGGGCAGTATCATTACTTAGATACTCAGCAGCTTTTGTGGATTGGACAGAAACTGAATTAGCAAATCTAGACTGAAGAACTAGAAAGGATTTCGATATGAATGGAGGACTTCACCCAAGGGCAGGAGAAGCACGATTCTACTTACCTAAAAAGCAGAAAAGGGTTAATATCAGTAGAGGTTTCTATGAAACTAGTTTTTTTATATGGAATGACTGTGGGGGTCCATCAGAATAAAATAGTAATCAAAGGGGTACATAGATAAACGATGGTTGAGAACCCCTGCGCTATGGATACATATATTTGTGTCTCGATAGGTGTTAAAAGCAGTTTTCGTAATCTGCATCCGACAAACAAATATACTTAGATAGTACAAAAAAAAAGAGTTGAAAGCATTAATAGCCTAAGAAAATTAGTATAAATGAAAAGGAAAGTGAGCCTAATGAAATACTATAGAGTAATAAGTGTCACGTGTTTTGAACAATAAAGACGAATAAGGGTTATTACATAGCATACAAGATAAATTCTTGACTTATTGAAATTACCTCTGTTTCAGGAGAAGGTAAAACAATTGCCTGGTGGCAATGTATGTAGAGGTAAAGAGTAGAAGCTGAAATATGCTACATACACACACACACACACACACTCTCTCTCTCTTTTACTCACACACACACACACACACACACACGCAGGCACTCACACCCACCCACACACAGATACTTGAATGCACAAACGATTCATAATGTTACATATGTATGAATGTATGTTTGTGATTGTGTGAGTGTGCGTGTATGCGTGTATGCGTGTGTGTGTGTGTGTGTGTGTGTGTGTGTGTGTGTGTGTAAACTGCAATTTATATTATCAATAGGGTAATAATATTTCTTCATCGTAACA
This sequence comes from Octopus sinensis, assembly GCF_006345805.1. Lineage (NCBI taxonomy): Eukaryota > Metazoa > Mollusca > Cephalopoda > Octopoda > Octopodidae > Octopus > Octopus sinensis. Next base: position 126,759,900 of record NC_043001.1, on the reverse strand, counting down.
CAAATAAAAGTCATGATGACAATTAACATTCTTAGATCTCCAGCATCTGCTGCAAAATTACGTGTACTAAAACGTAGTAACTCGCTAACTCACGCCTACATACTCAATAAGACACAGACAAACACTCGCAGACATAGAAACTTATATAAATAATAACACCAACGCAGTAACACACACTAAAACACTGACAAAGGCACACGTAGTTACATGCAAAACATTCGTTTTCTTCTTACTCGGATAGAAAAATTTCATAAACAACAAAATACTATATCCAACAACAGGAAATAAAACGAAAAATATAACCCCACGCCCACACAGTCTCTCACTTAAATATAACCAAAGCAAAAAATACAAGAGTTTATTAAATAAATAAGCAGTTCTAAAGTTTTATCACCTGGAACAGTGTGCACATTAAAAGGCGACAAGCAAAACAAACATTATTTATTACTTACACACAAAACGAACAGCGCAGACACTCTACTAATGAGGGTACCTGAACAAGCTAGGAAAGGCAGGGAAACATTCTCCAAATAACATCTTAACAGTCTCAAAAAATATTAGGACGTCATTAGATGACGATTCCTCATGTAACACCGTTAGCTGTGAATCTTTTGACTTAATTTTTCAATTATGAAGGCCAGGGCAACGAAGGGCGAACGTTATGTCATAGAACAAACGTCATATTCTTATTTTCTACGGGCCAAAAAGCCGCACTCCATGCAGACTTTTAAGCTAGTTCTTGCGCAATGATAATAAAACATATATTGATATCCTACCATCTCAGATTTATATTACAGAGTATCACATTTGGAGAAATTCGAACCACTGTGACATTTGGAGATCACTGTAAAGCAGCAGGATTAACAACATTCTTAGTTTTACTATTTGGTGTTAGTACGAAGCGATTGTTGCCATTTCCAACTCTAGAACAACGAACATAGAGCTGATCATGAGAAAAGCACTGTGGTGAGGTCTAACAATTTTGAATTCTCGTCCTTGTCTCTTGTTAATTGTATTATTGTAGGTAACGGAGGTAACTGTCACAAAGTTTTGATGTTAAATTCAAAACGCTTTGCTCAGTTTTCTAACACAGAATGTCGCGTTTATTATTACAGCTAAGGAAAGTAACACTTGTAAACCATTTGCGACCTCTTAAGCACTTTACCTGCTAGAAATAGCAGCCCAAATATTCTTACATCAGATCGCAATACTGCATGTTCAAGAACCAAATGAAAGTCAGATCTTCAATCCCGGGGTCATCCTGATTCTAAAAAGGGATATGTCTATGCTGAGCAGATGTAGATTGAAATTCAGGGGTCCCGAACAGACAGAATTTCACTTTTATTTATATACATAATGAAAAAAAATTGCTAAAATTCTGTATGTTGAACATTTTATGATAATTTTTGTTACACCTGATATAATGTGTATGTAATAAATCAGTTTCTCTTTTTAAAGATATTCCTGATTTTCTAATTAATAATGTTGGTAAAATTTCAGGATTTCATAGATAGCGCTTGTTAGAAATGTTTAGTTTTTATAATTGATGTTGGTAGAAGATAATGAATTACTATAATTGATAGTAACTGAGGAATGCAATAAGTGGAATATACATTTTCCTCTGTAAATAGTAGAAATAAATATAAGTGCAAACAGAATAAAGTGCAAATGAAATTAAAATTAAATATAGATGTGGAGGCTCTCTAATCCTCATAGCAGCTGCGCTGGACATGTTTGCAGGAAGGCGACAGGCTCCTAAAGGCAGGCTTTTAAGCTGAATTGCGCCAGGGCAGGTGAAGGAGTTGTGACTGGAGATTGTTATACAGGGATGTGCTGAACGGACATATGAAGAACTCCGGCGTCTTTTCAGACACCCGAGGAAGAAGACCCTGCGGTGCGTTGAATGCCACCAGTCACTGAAGCTCATAATTCCAGCCATTGAGCAGGAACAACAGAAAAAATACGAAAGAGCACGTGGGAGGCATCACTTCTCCGTTGCATCAAGTATCTTCACCTGAAGTTCCATTGCTGCTGCAGATCAAGAGCAGGCGAGCCTGCAAGAGGTGATTGCTGAACAAGAACAGTCAATGTCGATCTAAGACGGACAGCCGAAGGAGAACTAATATTTATTAGATAGCAAAATAAAATACGACTAGGACTTTAAAGCATCTTATTTTTTATATAATGTATTTCTTTACGTCAGTTTCATCTTTTCATATGATATTATGAAATTCTAGGGAGATCTGAATAGCAGAGGGTCTTCAGAGAAGAAGCTTCCCCCCATGCAGGTGTTTCAGCCCTTAACACTTTACACTTTGAGGAGCCGGGCAGCATGCTGGATATGACACCCAGATACCTCTCTGCTGCCTCATTTTGTGCTATTGTCCGCCTTGCAAATCTTCTTGATGGTCAAAGTGTCCCAGATTCAAAAGTGTTGTAACCAGTTTAGTCGGAGACATTAGCTGATTGTAGGTTAAATTATGCATGTTGAAATTCCTTGCCATTCCTCCCAGACCAGATCCAATTTGAACCCTTCTCGGTTGATTCTTCTAATGCCTTAAGAGCTCTGGTTCTCTTTATACCAGAAATTGAGAGCCGCTTTACGAGATCATAAGCAGATAACATTTTTTCGACATCGAGCCGACGAAACTTCGAAGTCAGTCATAGTTTCTGTATACTCTATGAATATATTTGTGTACGAATATATTTCTGTATGTGTCTGTGTGCGCGCCTGCGCATGTGTATGTTTTCCTTTATCTGCGTGTCTGTTTGCAATCAAGCAAGTACACGACATATTATATCACTTTAATTATGCAATGGTACAACCTATCGCTTCTCTCGGTGTTTGCTTTAATAAAGAGTCAATGAATGCAATTTTGTGGTGTTTTCCATTCACACAAAAGACGACTCTTCATCTGATAACTAATTGGTTCTGCGCATTGGTTTGCATGACCCGGATATAATTTCTCTCTTCGTCACACCCATCTACATCCCGTTCATGACAATCTCTCATTCTGTTCGTGTCCTCACATTTAATTTCCTACAGGCAACCTATGGCGACTCTTGGAAATTTACGTTTCAAAAATAACTAGTTATTAATTCACATCTATCTATCTATCCATCTATCTGCCTGTCTGTCAGTCTGTCTGTCTGTCTGTCTCTGTCTAGCTACCTATGTAGCTAGTCAGCTAGTCATCTATCTATCATCCATCCATTCATCCAACCAACCATAATACTTACATACATACATACATACATACACACACACACACACAAACACACATATATATATATATATATATAGATAGATATAGATATAGATGGGTGTGGCTGTATGGTAATAAGCTTGCTTCTCAACCACATGGTTGCGGGTTCAGTCCCACTCCGCGGCACCTTGGGCAAGTATCTTCCACTATAGTCTCGATCCGACCAAAGCTTTGTGCGTGGATTTGCTAGACGGAAACTTAAAGAAGCTCGTCGTATATATATATATATATATATATATATATATATATATATATATATATATATATATATATATATACATATATATATACATACATATATATATATATATATTATATATATATATATATATATATATATATATATATATATATATATATATATATATATATATACATATATATAAACACACACACATATATAATATATATATATGTGCGTGTGCGTGTTTGTGTATGTATGTATGTATATGTATGTGTGTATACATACATACATACATACATGTAAGTCTGTGTATGTACGTGTGTATATACGTGTGTACAGAAACAGCTTCTCTGTCATTTTATATTGAAGAACAGATAGTTTTCGTATTTAATCCACTTTCATTAATGAATTGTCATATTACAGTATTGCAGCATTTTTTTTATCTATTCTGTTTTCTTTTTGCTTTCAAACAACATCATTCCTAAGTACGTTAACATTTCAACATTTTCCCACTCTCATCTTCTGAATGCGATCTTTTCTCGTTTAATTTCAGAACATATCTGTTACAAACGACTTATTGTCAAAAGCTAGCATTCCAGCAGCACTTCTCTTGCATTTTGTATACCAACTGCATTCTTACTTTTTCAAGGCGGAGTAGCGTAATCTGATGTTATATTGGTTCTTATATATATATATATATATATATATATATATATATATATATATATATATATATATATATATATATATATATATATATATATATATATATATTTATATATACACATCTATATTCATCTGACGATGAATAGCCTTCGCGTAAACCACTGGTTCGTTTTGTTCTCTTACTTTATTATCATCTTATAATCATCTCATAATAATGACTTTTATGACTCGTATTACTACCTCAGTCAATCTAAATGTATATATTTGTCACTACCTGTCATAAATAGCCTTTTTCTATCTGCAATATGCATTTTCGTTGATTTTTCATATTTTACCCTTACATTTCAACGTATATTTTATATTTTCTTTTCGTAACATATTTCTACTATATATATATATATATATATATATCACCAGGAACTATCCACCTTCACTTATTGACAAGTGCATTCAACGTGCCCTTCAACTTAACATCAAGGAACTGAGACATCCCAAATCAAAGAAAAACTTACAACCAAAAGCCTTACCACACATCTCCACACACAACCCTCTCATTAACGAAGCCTTCGACACCATCCTCCACAACATACCCCTCCTAAAAAAAGACCACAGAATGAACACAATCCTCCAAACACACACGATCATAAAAAGCAAAAGACAGCCTAGATCCATGAAAAGTCTCCTTACACAAGCCCGAATTCACTCTTCAACACAGAAGCCGACAGTAAAAAAATGTGGAAGACCCAATTGCGGGATATGCGACTATCTAATCGAGGGTTCTGAGTTCTCCTTCAAACAGGGACAACGGTTTACAGTGAAAAGCAACTTCACATGTGCTTCGGAGAACCTAATATACTCACTAACCTGCTCCGGGTGTCAAGAGCAGTACATAGGCCAAACAAATAATGGCTTGCGTAAACGAATGGCCCTGCACAGATCCCAGATAAAAATTCCCCAAACAGAAAAATAGCTTTTAGCCAACACATAGATACTTGCGCCAACAAAAAAACACCAAACTTCAGAATTTTCCCCCTCTACCAATTTAGGGACGATACAACCTCGAGACAACGAATAAGTAAAGAAAATCTCTTTATTACAAAATACAAGCCACTTCTTAACGGTCTACGACAAACAATTAATATACCTCAACTTTAGAATAAAAGGAAAAAAATATATATACACACACAATACTACACTCCATAGAATCCATTACTAATCAGCCCCTTCATAGCTATACTTACACCCATTCATATTCTCCCTTCTCTGTTTTTTTTTCTTCTTCTTCTTCCTCTTCTTCTTCATCATCATCATTATCATCATCATCGTCGTCATCATCTCACCACCATCCACCTCTTCTCCTTTCCTCCTCTTCTTCTTCTTCTCTTCTTCTTCTTCATCATCATCATTATCATCATCATCGTCGTCATAATCATCACCACCATCACCATCATCGTCATCTTCTCCTTCTCTCCTCCTTCTCTCTCTTCTTCTTCTTCTTCTTCTTCTTCTTCTACTTCCCACCCCTACCCCTTAACTTGTCACTAATGTTTTTTAGTATAACACCTACGCTAATTCTATAAACAAGCCCGTCAATATAAATATTCTCCTGAATTGAACTGAGACTGCCAGCCGCCACTGACCATTCAAAATACGACCATCAGGGCACTCCCAGATTCTCCCACCCCCCTTTCCTCACCAGCCTTCTTCCTCTACTACCCTACCAAGAACTCACAACTACCTCGAACACACAAGTGCAAACAAGGGAGTCAGAGAAAGGCAGAATGCCACTTAAATCTGAACACTACTATAGAAATATTCTTTAAAAAAACTTTTTCTTCTAATTTTTCTAAATTTAATTATTTAATCGTTACAGTTGAAAAGGTCTCAAAATGACTGAAACCGGTACTGAAATGTTCACTATAAAATTATTTTTAGCATTTTTATTTTGACTTGTTTTTTCATATATATCAACTCGTGTGTTCCTTTTCACCCTTATACAATTATATATATATATATATATATATATATATATATATATATATATATATCTATATGTGTGTGTGTGTATGTGTGTGTGTGTGTGTGTGTGTGTGTGTATAAACACTACTAGTAACTGTACACAATATTTAAAACAAGAACTACTAATAATTTCTTCCCCTTGGATGCAAACTTCAATATTCAGGCTCAAGGTGCATTTATATAAATCTTCCTACTTATTGTATCTCCACGGCAAAACACTATTAGTAGCACTTATCTTAATACTGTGTACATTAAACGACACTTATCTCTCAGTGGATAGAGTACATTTTTTTGTTGATCCTCCCTTCATGGAACGGTAGACTATATATGTGTGTGTGTGTGGTGTGTGTGCGTGTGTGCGTGTGTGCGTGTGTGCGTGTGTGTGTGTGCACGCGTGTGTATGTGTGTGTGTATGTAAACACTCAAAAGCACAATTAGTTTTATTAGTTTTATGTGATGAGACCATGACAGACAGTATTTTTAACACGTCTGGTATCTCAACACGATCTCCAGACACTTCAGTGCCTGAAGATTGTGCTGAGACGTCAGATGCGTTAAAAATGCTGTCTGGCATGCTCTCATCGTATAAAACTAATAGTGGCACATAAAAACATACATTGTGTTTATTAAATAATATTCATCTTTTACCAGATGCAGCACTCTTGTTGATCTTACCATCACGAACAGTAGACTATATATAGATAGATAGATACCTACATACATACATTTACCTACATAAAATATAATATCATTATATATATATATATATAGATATATATATATATATATATAATATATCTATATATATATATATCTAATATACATATATAAATTTATATATATAATAT
>NC_043001.1:126730803-126752817 GCF_006345805.1 Octopus sinensis | reverse complement strand
AAAGCTCAACTGTCAGTTAAACACATTTCAAATCTGATGATTACTCTATGTATGAAAGCGCTAATTTAACTTTATGAGCATTACAAAATATTTTTTTAATGTTAAAATACCAAAATACAAAAGCGAAAACCAGACCATGATTTAACTTTACTCAACTTGTGTGTGTGTGTGTGTGTGTGTGTGTGTGTGTATAATTATTGTTGCCATAAGTATGGGACACAACAACGGACAGTTTGGCATTAACTAAATGTTTTCAATGAAGTGCAATTTCATTTTATATACGTCAGCAAGTATGTATTGTAGTGTAAATAATTCAAATTAGCAATACTAGTTTTCTACGTAAAAGGAGTAGCAAACGTTATAGAACATGTGCGCGACAGTAGCTGGAGGGTAGGATATATCTTTGGCAGGATATATTTATCTCTTGCGAAATGTGATCGGACTTGGTTGTGGTATATCAGTCGTTAACTTGCGTAATTTTCATTTTACGAACTTATAAATAACAACGTGAAAGCATGTGGCATAGTAGTTAGGCTGTTGCACTTACGATCCCCAGATTGTAGGTTCGATTCCTAGATGCAACGGCGCGTTATGTTCTTGAGCAAAATACGTCATTTCAAGTTGCTCCAGTTATTTTCCGTTGTGTAACAACATCTGATAGTTTAGCCGGTCACGTGATCATGTGATACATAATAACAGGGCCCTAAAGAACCGGTTTCTACAACATTAAAGGAATAGAAGTCAAAATACCGTCTTCAATAAAGCGATATACCTTCGAATGTAGTTTTCTGTGTAGTAGCAAAATATATATATATATATATATATATATATATCGATTGTACAAGCCAAACAATCACAATACAAACTCCGGGTATTACTACTACTACTACTACTACTACTACTACTACTACTACTACTACAATACTGTTACTGCTACTGGTGTTGTTACTGACGCTGCTAATACCTACAATAGCGGCAATAAAAATTTACACGTTTATAGGGAGTATAATTTTCCAAGTGAAGGAATGCTCACAAAAATGAGATTATGAAGGTTCCTTTTGTGTGTATTCATTGAACACGAATAAAGGGAGCGAATATGGATTCGTCGGTAGGAGTTGAGGAGGTAGTGGTATGTACGAACGTCCATTTGTATATATGTATGTATGTCTGTATGTAAGTCTGTATGTAACTACGTAGGTATTTTTGTGTGTATGTATACATGTATGCATGTATGTATGTATGTCATTATTCAGTTTTATTTCAAGATTTCTTGCCAATAGAGAAAGAGCCGGTTTCTAACCTAGATCCAAGGGTCTTTCATTAGAATTTCAACAACATCAACAGAGCATTTTTATATATATGTATGAATGTGTGCAGATTTGTATGTTTTTTTCTTTTATGTATGTGTTCTCATGCATATAGTTGCCTATCTAGACATACTCATATATACTTAAATGATAAACTTCAGGAAAGTTTTACAGATGTTTACAGTTCCAGTGATGGATTGGATCTGTAGTCTTCGAATTAGAATTCTTCTTTCTGGTTTTGAGAAGTCTAAGTTTTCATGATTGGTATTTAGGCGGCGTATTACTTATCCCAAGGCCCCAATAATTACAGGTGTAAACCTGAACTTGTAATCTGGATTGAGTAGCTGTAAATTTCCCAATAGTTTAGCGTAGTTATTTTCTTTCCCGTTGAGCATCCGCTAGGGAACTGATTTGCACAACTGCACAGTTTCTCTTCTGTACCTCAAATCATTATTTCAAGCCTATTGTTTACATTTTACTGAGGTTTGCACTGGGACATTCCACCAGTACTCGTTTTTTACTTTTTTTTATGAGTGGCTATAGCTTCCACAATACGAGCTGGCAGAAACGTTGGCACGCCGAGCGAAATGCGTAGCCGTATTTCGTCTGCCGTTACGTTCTGAGTTCAAATTCCGCCGAAGTCGACTTTGCCTTTCATCCTTTCGGGGTCGATGTAATCGACTTAATCCGTTTGTCCCCTCTGTGTTTAGCCCCTTGTGGGTAGTAAAGAAATAGGTATTTCGGCTGCCGCTACGTTCTAAGCTCAAATTCCGCCAGGTCGACTTTGCCTTTCATCCTTTCGGGGTCGATGTAATCGACTTAATCCGTTTGTCCCCTCTGTGTTTAGCCCCTTGTGGGTAGTAAAGAAATAGGTATTTCGGCTGCCGCTACGTTCTAAGCTCAAATTCCGCCAGGTCGACTTTGCCTTTCATCCTTTCGGGGTCGATTAAATAGGTACCAGTTACGCACTGGGGTCGATATAATCGACTTAATCCGTCTGTCTGTCCTTGTTTGTCGTCTCTGTGTTTAGCCCCCTGTGGGTAGTAAAGAAATAGGTATTTCGTCTGTCTTTACGTTCTGAGTTCAAATTCCGCCAGGTCGACTTTGCCTTTCATCCTTTCGGGGTCGATAAATTAAGTACCAGTTGCGTACTGGGATCGATCTGATGGACTGGCACCCTCCCCAAAAATTTCGGGCCTTATGCCCAGAGTAGAAAAGGATACTGTGGGCTCTTATTTCTTTATTCTAGGGTTTATCCTTCAGAAGGATCTCGTTATGCTGTATTCTAGCTACAGTATCATGTCTCATTGGTAGATAATACCGTGATGAGATTTTTGGACAACTGCTTATGATGTTGGTGAAATCTTCGGTGTTAACTCCACAAAGGATGCTTCGAGTGTCATATTTTGTTGCTTTTCCTGCTTCTCTGTCCCTTTTGTGCATCAGGTATTTGGTTGATATTTCCAGTTCTTGGATTGCAAGCGCCATACCCTTCAAAATGGGAGGTAGTAATCCGAATACACACACGCGCTCGTGATCACTCACACGCGCACGCGATCACACACATGTGCAGGTAATCACACACATACTTACATAAATGCATCTGTGTATGTATGTATGTATGCATGAACGAAAGTATTCATGTATGTATGTATCTATCCCTCTATCTTTATCTGTCTATCTATCTATCTATCTATCTATCTATCTATCTATCTATCTATCTATCTATCTATCTATCTATCTATCTATCTATCTATCTATCTATCTTTCTTTCTTTCTATCTGTGTGTCTGTCTATGTACACACACACACATATATCTATATACACGTATACATATATATGCATACATATGTATATATATACACATGTATATATATAAATATATACATATATATATATATGTGTATATATATGTGTGTGTATGTGTGTGTGTGTGTATGTGTGGGTGTGTGTGTGGGTGTGTGTGTGTGTGTGTGTGTGTGTGTATGATTAATTTTGCCTACTGTAATTAACAATACTACATGATGAAGCTTACGAAACAGCTGTATTTATATGGAAGTCATATGGAAAAAAATAAGCCTATATTCACGTCTCATCTCCTGACATACTTTATTTACTTCCCTTGGCAACAGAAATAACTGCATGTTAACGAAGTTTGTTACACACACACACGCGCACGCACACACACCACACGCACACACACACACACACACACACACACACACACACACCTATACATATATATTTAAATACACAACGGAAAGAGTTACTCATAGTTTCATGCTATTATGAAACTTGAAAAGGCATAATTATAAAATATGACATGTATCTTAAAGCAGACCTTCAGGCTCTGCTTATGCATTATATATATTAAAAACAAGAATGCTGGACAGTAAGATTGCATTAAGATACGTGGTGTATTTTATAAATATGCCTGTTCAAGTATCATAATAATATGAAACTATCAGTAACTCTTTCGGTTGTGTATTTAAATTGATATTTAATCTCTCACTGGAGTACTCTTTTGTTGATTCTACCTCTGTGCATCTTTAAGTTATATATATATATATATATATATATATATATATATATATACTAGCAGTATAGCCCAGCGTTGCTCGGGTTTGTTTCCTTTTCGACCCTTTAGAGTTGGAATTTTTGAAAAGTAAGCTTATTATTTTCTGGTTGAAATACAGCGCAAAATGGCGACTCAGCAGTCAAAAACCCGTAAAAAATAGGGATTTTCATAGAAAAAAAGCACCTTTTTGATGTAAGTAATTTTTGGTCTTAACATGGTCTGATTTGAATTTTGTCTTCTACAGAATAAAGAGCAAGCCTTCTTCTATCATGCTTTCAATTTTGGTTAACTTGCGCCGCAGGGTCTCCGAAGAGATAGTGTTAGTTGAAGGCTAGCAAACCTGCCACACACACACACACACAGACAACTTCAGCTTTATATATATATATATATATATATATATATATATATTCAGTGTATATTTAATCGTTAAAAGGGTAAATATTGCGTACCTATGACGAGAATTCTCCGTCGTGCAAATTTTACGTAAGTTGTCACTGAAGAATAACTCAGCCGGAGATTAGCATGACAATACACAACCTAAGTTGATACCGACAACTCTTGAAATTATAACTAGGAATATTCATTTTAAAATAAACACATGAACAAACCATTAGTTTTTCTGGGATACGGATGGATAGTTTTAAAAGAAATGTGTGAATGAAATATAAATGGGTATACAAACGCAGTCACCAGCAGGTAAAGAGTAATATATATATATATATATTTTAATTTTTATTTGTTTCAGTCATTTTGACTGCGGCCATGCTGGAGCACCACCTTTAATCGAGCAACTGGACCCCGGGACTTATTCTTTGTAAGCCCAGTACTTATTCTATCGGTCTCTTTTGCCGAAACGCTAAGTTACGGGGACATAAACACACCAGCATCGGTTGTCAAGCAATGCTAGGGGGACAAACACAGACACACAAACATACACGCACATACATATATATATACATATATACGACGGGCTTCTTTCAGTTTCCGTCTACCAAATCCACTCACAAGGCTTTGGTTGGCCCGAGGCTATAGTAGAAGACACTTGCCCAAGGTGCCACGCAGTGGGACTGAACCCAGAACCATGTGGTTAGTAAACAAGCTACTTACCACACAGCCACTCCCGCGCCGGTGTTAGGAAACACCTACCTTGCTAGAAATAAGGGCTAAACCGCTATAATGCTGTAGTTAACGCACAGGAATTAAAACATATACAGTAACAGGGACCATAATCATCTGAAAAGGGCTGATTGAAAATTCATAATAATGACGCGTCAGTTTCAGTGATTTCCGTTGCCTCATCAGTCAAGACCGCTCGATTGTTCGGCTCTTTTTAGATACGCCTATTAGTATTTACAATTTCGTCATCCAAATCATTGGTTGATGTAGCGATTCACTGTGTATATATACAATTAATATAAACATCAGTATGCAATCGATCGGTACTTTGGTCCTTGTTAGTGTATGTTTTTATTCATGTGCGTTAACAACAACATTAGAGTGATTTAGCTCTTATTTCTAGCAATGTAGGTATTTCCTAACACCCTAGTCACATTTAGTGATATTTCTAATTCTCCTTTTTGGTGAAATATTGCAAGCTGCAGTTTATATTAATTATATTTATATGTGTGTGTGTGTGTGTGTGTGTGTGTGTATAAATAAATAGGTAGATAGACAGATAAAGATGAATGGCGGTGCCCCAGCATGGCCACAGCTCGTGAGCTGAAACTAGTTAAAATAAAAAATTAAAATAAAAATAACTTAGATATGTTTCGATCAAAGAATGGTCCAAGCCATGTCTAACTTAATACCACCACCTGAAATATATAATGTATTGTATATATACCTACATACATACATACATACATACATTAATATTATATATATATATATATATATATATATATATATATATATATATATATATGTATGCATGTATATGTATGCTATGTATATATATATATATATATATATATACAGATATACATATGTACATATATATATAAATATGTATATATATGTATGTATATATATATATATATAATATATATATATATGGGTGTGTGTGATTGTGTATAGAAGAATATATTAATAAAAAGAATTCCAACCTTGTCTGATTTTCACGTTTTATTTACAATCTTATAATGATATATTATAAGAATATATTATAATTGAATAAAATAAAATGAAATAGTAGAATGTTAAATATTCATTCTGATTGAACTAGTACTTTCATGCATTGAATTCTGCAATCTTCGGGTTCATGTAGTAGTGTTGACAGTCATGCTTCACAATTTTTGACTGTAGCAAGATGATTGATTCTGTGCTATAAATACAGCTGGGTAGGCTCCAGAGTGCTAGGTTTTGCAAACTGTATTCTGACCAATCAGTGTGTAGTATCACTCAATTACTTAAGCTGATTGGTTGGTTGAGCTGATTGGTTTAGGCGTCACGCTTTGTTGGACATGTCAAGAGTCTGTATCTTGACCCTGGCCGAAGCAGCAATTGTTGGGTTATTTTTAGAAATGTTGTAAATATCCTTTGTCAGAGATTTTATATTTCAATTGTCATCATCATCATTGTCAGCACCTTAATTATTGTTGCTAGTGGTGATGGTTATGGCAATAGAACTTTTAACCCTAAATAAGATAATTTTCCTGCTATCTTCGTCTTGATCACCTTTAGTATTGTTGTTGTTGTTAGTGGTCATGGTCGTAGCAGTGGAAGTAATACCTCTAAGTATATTATTATTATTATTGCTTATTTAGCTTGGGTTCGAATTTATCAATAAAATTCTTTTCTCTGATTTTCCTCTCGATTTCACTTGGGCTGTGTAATTTGTAAAATGGAAATATTATATATATTTTCCGACCACATGTTGCTAGGTGGTTACTCAAAGGTATCTGACGGACCTCTGGGTCTCTAATCTGTTGCCGGTGTACACGTGAGCGTTCTATAGTGCGTTTCCGTCTGACCTACATATATTTCTTCACAATTTGGCATTTGATGCAGTAAATTAAATTTCTGCTTTTGCAGTTCATTCGTTCGCGTTTGTGAATATTTTCCCGGTTTTGTGTTTATATATTGACCGGTATGTATGAATTGGCATGTGCCACATCGGCTATCATTGCATTTAGATACCGTGAATGTTTGGTCTTTGTTGCTGAGGTCAAATTTTGCCTTTGTGTAGTAATGTTTTCAAGTTTTTAGGCTGTTTTACTAAGCACCATAGCTCGATCGTGATTATGTTTTTAATTCATTACTTTGGGCAATGATTGGTAGGTTTGCTTTGGCAATGTTGAAGATATTCTGGTGACATGGGTTGTGTGTCACTATGAATGGTATGACTTGTTTTGTTTTCCTCTTCCTTGGGTTGTCCTAAGTTGTTGTATAGGATTTTTATAGCCCGCTGTATGCCATTTTCTATAAGTAGAGATGGGTATTTTTGTTTGAGCAAAAATTCTCTTAGTTCTATTAGGGTTGTTCCTGATATTTGCATCTTCTACAATAGTACAAATTCTTCTGGCTAGGCAGTATGGGATGTTCGTTTTGTATGTGGTGGATGGCACGACTTAAAATTTAGGTATTGATGTGTGTCTGTGTGTTTATAGTATATATCTGTGGTGATGGTGGTGTCTTTTTTAATTACCATTAAAGAAATTGCAGGAGAACCAGAGGAAGAAACTAAACTTCGATGGGACCTTAGTTTGATAAAATTCAGGACCGACATCTCCATTACCCTGTCTAAACAATCCCGCTACAAAGCCAAATACGAAGCTATCGATGATCAAATCAGAGATGAAATATCCAAAACTAACGACCGGCAATATAGCAGAAAAAATGCGAGAACTATGGATCAGAGATATCTCAAAAGAAGAAAGCAGATCAAGAAAGTTTTGGCAGCGGAAACAAATTATTTCTCGACAAATATGCTACAAACTACGGTAAAGACAACAGAGCTCCGAGAAATAGCATTAAAAGTGGACAACCTCACCAACGCAACATACACCAGAACACGTGGCAACATGAACACCTGTTTCACCACGAATCGAAGACGAACTACGGTAAGAACTCTTCCCATTTTGTATGCAAACCCCCAATGCACACAACATGAACAAAAAGCACAAACAAAATAGATATTGTTGAAACAGACCATTAGCAGTAGAAATAACAGGAGATCATTTTCAAGACCTCAACAGAGATTACCACAAGAAAACTGGACAAAAAACCGATCTAGATCTAGAAGTAAACCCAGATCATTTCTCCAGGTGGTTAAAAAACAATGCTAACAAGAAATGAAAAGTAGCATACATAATACCAAAAAAACAAGACAGAGAAAACATAACGAAACCAAGTAAAGTACCACAACCAAAACGCAAAATTCATCAAGCAAAAAATCAGGAATATAAATCATAACCAGAAAAAATCCATTTTTTTACGTCAGGACAACAAACACCGGAGAAAGAAAAAATCCAAGAGGAAACATACCCCAAACAACTGAACGTATAGATCCTAAAATAATTAATTTATCAAAAAGAGATTTTGACAATGATGAAATCCAACTTCTGTCAAAAGGACTGAAATTCACACCTACACCAACAGCCAACCACCAAGAATTTAAAGGAGGATATCCAAAAATTCTGTCGAAAATTACGCCTTGTAGAATCTTCGCTAACAAAAGTAATGAGATTGATGAATCCCTAGTAAGGAATAAATCAAATTTCACCCCACCAAAAGGAAGAAATAACTACCCTTGACCAATACATTGATATCCTGTCTAAATTCCCCTAGACGCAATACCAATGTTAGGCCAAACATTAGCAAATCAGAGATGTCTGCATGTAAACGTATACAAAACGATCAAACAATAATAATTAAACAAGCAGATAAAGGTGGTGCAATTGTTATTATGGATACCGAATACTATAAGGATTTGGTTGAAGACCAACTGAAGGATACAACCTTCTATTGTGAAATACCCGCAAATATAGACCACCACATCATGAAAAAGATCAACAACCTGATTCAAACACACCACAACTCACTTACGGATAATGAAAAAGACTACATCACCAATTTTGAACCAAAAACCCAGCAACTTCTACGGCTTACCAAAAATACACAAATCAAAAAACATTCAACAGGCAGTAAAAGAACAAGAAAGTGAGTACATAAATATAAAATTATTACATCCAAAAGACCTAAAACTTAGACCTATTATAGCTGGTCCAGCATGCCCTACACACCGTCTAAGCATTTTATTGACATTGTTTTGAAACCACTATGTACTTACATACCAAGTTTCATCAGGGATGACATCGACTTTGTCCCATCTTCCCAAAACAACAGAAACCAAATCAGTTTTACTAAGTTTTGATGTGGTAAGCCTCTACACCAATATTCCACACGATTTAGGAATAAAGGCGATTAAATACTGGTTAGAAAAACATAGAGAAGTGATTCCAGCAGATTCACAGTGCCTTTTATATTAGACACAGTCAAGCTATTCTAGAAAATAACAATTCTTCTTCAATGGAAAGAATTACATCCAAATTAGAGGCACGGCGATGGGAACGAGGTTTGCTCCGTTACGCCAACTCTGTAATGGGATACTTAGAAGAACAACTCTACCAAGAGGTGGAGGGTAAAACTATGGCACTGGGTTTAGAAAGTATATTGAAAAGGCATGGAAGAGATACCTAGACGACTGTTTCATAATCTGGACAGAATCTCTAAATACTCTGGAAGAGTTCAATATCCTCATGAACAACCTACACCCATCTCTCCAATTTACAAAGGAGATGAGTAGTACCAATTACCATTCCTGGATATAATGGTAATTAAAAAAGACACCACCATCACCACAGATATATACTATAAACACACAGACACACATCAATACCTAAATTTTAAGTCGTGCCATCCACCACATACAAAAGTAACATCCCATACTGCCTAGCCAGAAGAATTTGTACTATTGTAGAAGATGCAAATATCAGGAACAAACGCCTAATAGAACTAAGAGAATTTTTGCTCAAACAAAAATACCCATCTCTACTTATAGAAAATGGCATACAGCGGGCTATAAAAATACCTATACAACAACTTAGGACAACCCAAGGAAGAGGAAAACAAGAACAAGTCATACCATTCATAGTGACACACAACCCATGTCACCAGAATATCTTCAACATTGCCAAAGCAAACCTACCAATCATTGCCCAAAGTAATGAATATTAAAGACATAATCACGGATCGAGCTATGGTGCTTAGTAAAAGACAGCCTAAAAACTTGAAAACATTACTAACAAAGGCAAAATTTGACCTCAGCAACAAAGACCAAACATTCACGGTATCTAAATGCAATGAAGCCGATGTGGCACATGCCAATTCATACATACCGGTCAATATATAAACACAAAAACCGGGAAAATATTCACAAACGCGAATATGAACTGCAAAAGCAGAAATTTAATTTACTGCATCAAATGCCCAAATTGTGAAGAAATATATGTAGGTCAGACGGGAAACGCACTATTAGAACGCTCACGTGTACACCGGCAACAGATTAGAGACCCAGAGGTCCGTCAGATACCTTTGAGTAACCACCTAGCAACATGTGGTCGGAAAATATATATAATATTTCCATTTTCAAATTACACAGCCCAAGTGAAATCGAGAGAGGAAAATCAGAGAAAAGAATTTTATTGATAAATTCGAACCCAAGCTAAATAAGCAATAATAATAATAATAATACTTAGAGGTATTACTTCCACTGCTACGACCATGACCACTAACAACAACAACAATACTAAAGGTGATCAAGACGAAGATAGCAGCAGGAAAATTATCTTATTAGGGTTAAAAGTTCTATTGCCATAACCATCACCACTAGCAACAATAATTAAGGTGCTGACAATGATGATGATGACAATTGAAATATAAAAATCTCTGACAAAGGATATTTACAACATTTCTAAAAATAACCCAACAATTTGCTTCGGCCAGGGTCAAGATACAGGACTCTTGACATGTCCAAAAAGCGTGACGCCTCTAACCAATCAGCTCAACCAACCAATCAGCTTAAGTAATTGAGTGATACTACACACTGATTGGTCAGAATACAGTTTGCAAAACCTAGCACTCTGGAGCCTACCCAGCTGTATTTATAGCACAGAATCAATCATCTTGCTACAGTCAAAAATGTGAAGCATGACTGTCAACACTACTACATGAACCGAAGATTGCAGAATTCAATGCATGAAAGTACTAGTTCAACAGAATGAATATTTAACATTCTACTATTTCATTTTATTTTATTCAATTATAATATATTATCTTATAATATATCATTATAAGATTGTAAATAAAACGTGAAAATCAGACAAGGTTGGAATTCTTTTTTTAATATATATATATATATATATATATATATATATAATTAATCAATATAGGGTGGCAAAAAATTTTGTAGAATTTTTTGCTACCAGCGGCCTAGTGGGAAAAAATTAAATAGTCATACACCATTTTTAAGTTCAACATCAACAATCAAGGAACGGCCAATAGGCCATTCACCCACTAGAAATAACAGCCAAGCTTCAACCGCAAATAAAAATCAATTCCGTAAACCAGGAGAAAATTTAAAAAACATTTACCCTGTAATTTCTTATACGATGCACCGTTTCATCTGCTGTTTAATGGTAAACTAACCTGATTAAATTAAATCAAGCCAATCTTCCATAGGCCCTCAGATTCTTCAGTAAGTAATAGCCAAGTCGGAACAGATATTTTCACGAGGCATTTCCGACCCTGCCAAGGTAATATCTGACCTAAAATTTTCAAATCATCGCACTCGCGCCAAATTTATCGGCAGCAAATAAATATAAATCAGGTTAGTTTACCATTAAACAGCAGATGAAACGGTGCATCGTATAAGAAATTACAGGGTAAATGTTTTTTAAATTTTTCCTGGTTTACGGAATTGATTTTTATTTGCGGTTGAAGCTTTGGATTTATTTCTAGTGGGTGAATGGCCTATTATGGCCGTTCCTTGATTGTTGATGTTGAACTTAAAAATGGTCTATGACTATTTAATTTTTTCCCACTAGGCCGCTGGTGGCAAAAAAATTCTACAAAATTTTTTGCCACCCTATATTGATTAATTATGAATTTTCTGGTTAATTCCGTAATGGAATCGACGGCTTATATTTATTTGCTGCCGATAAATTTGGCGCGAGTGCGATGATTTGAAAATTTTAGGTCAGATATTACCTTGGCAGGGTCGGAAATGCCTCGTGAAAATATCTGTTCCGACTTGGCTATTTCTTACTGAAGAATCTGAGGGCCTATGGAAGATTGGCTTGATTTAATTTAATCAGGTTAGTTTACCATTAAACAGCAGATGAAACGGTGCATCGTATAAGAAATTACAGGGTAAATGTTTTTTAAATTTTCTCCTGGTTTACGGAATGATTTTATTTGCGGTTGAAGCTTTGGCTGTTATTTCTAGGGGGTGAATGGCCTATATGGCCGTTCCTTGATTGTTGATGTATATATATATATATATATATTATATATATATATATATATATATATATATATATATATAATATATATATATATAATATATATATATATATACATGTAGAGTAAGTACTGCTTATGTATACGAAGGTCGTTTGTTCAGTTTTATTAGAGTTTGAGAGTTTCCAGACGGTTACATTTTGCACATGCGTGCGTGCACACAGACGCGTGGGCGCACACAAACATACACATATACAAGCAGACACAGACTCACACTTGCATACATCTACACACATTCAAAGATATCAATACGCATGTATTACCACACAGTCAATCCTGCGCCTATATACGGGAATTCTTAACTGGGACTCGAGCTGTTCCTGCACATAGTTGCTTACTGAGCCTGAGAGCGAATGACACAATGAGATGACAGAGACAGTGAATATTCTCCTTAAGGCGTGGGAACGACTTTAACGTTTGTATCTTTTGTTGTTTTTCTTTCCTTTTCTTGAGCGGTCTTTTTCCTATGAGTGAAAAAATATATGGTGTTTCCATATTTTCATAAACTTCATTTATTGGAATATCCCTATAGTTTAAGTACTTGTTGATTGTGCTATTTCGCCCATCATTCTGGACTCGTCAGTATAATATAACTTGGAAATATGAAATTCTTTAGTCTACATTTGGAAGGTTTAAGATTTAAATACGATCGATTTTCCTCTTCAGTTGCTTTTCGTTTTGTTATTGCTCTCTCTTTTAAGGAAAAAGAGATAGAGGCAAGGAGACAAGGAGAGGAAACTCTCAGAGTCATCTAAAGTTAAAATTAGCATTAAATTTTAAAATTAAAACTAAAAATGAGGCTTAAATGCGATCGATTTTTCTATTTTCATTATCCTTGAAAGTGGAGAGAAGAAGGAGAGGAAGAGACATATAGTGATAGGAAGAGGGGAAATCTCTTACACGTCTTAGTTTTCATCTTAGAAGTTTAGTAACATCTTGTGTTACATTTCATATTTCTTTCTTCTAGGATTCGCCTTGTATTAGCTTCTTGTAGACACGTTTTACGTTTTCTCCAAAACAACCTACAATTCCTTGTCTGTTTAGTTAGTTGAAACATGTTTTCAACAAAGTTTGTGTTAGGAAATCTTTCTCCGAATTTTTGGGAAACGCATGTAAGCAAACTGGAATAAAATGTATAAATATCTATGAAATGTGCATATATATATATATATATATATATATATATTGGCCTGCTCGCTTAGCCAGCGGGGTGGCGTCATTCGAAGGCTAAAACAATGCGAACGCATTGTGACCAGCGATGTGTAACAACATCTGATGGTCTGGTCGGTTACGTGGTCACGTGGATATATATATATATATATTGTTATATTTCGGAATGGTCATTTTGCCAGTTTAGCCAATAAAAACACACGCACTATATATTTGGTGTTATTTTGCTTCAGTGTTATCTATTTTTTACATTAATCTTAATCTTATTTCAGCCAGAGTTCTTTCGTCACACTCCTGTGACCGCATCAGTAGTACTTTGTTTTCTTCTTTCTTATTTGTGTCTCTCCTTACTAACCGTCAGCCATTTTGTATTTGTATTGTATGTCTTCATTTGCGCATGCTTATATCTCTATGTGCGTCTATGCGCACATATATATGTATGTGCGCACATATATATGTATATATACATGCATATATGAGTACAGGACACCACAAATAAACGTAGAACACAACGAGAAACAAAAACAGAAACAAAACAAGGAAACGGACTTTTTTTAACAACGAAAAAACAGTACAAGACAAACAACAGCTAACCCTGTTTCGACTCATTGCGTGTTTTGAAGGTAAGGGCAGAACACGACTACGCTGAAACAGTCCTTCCCGCAAATGAATTAAATAAAAAAAATTTGCGGAGGGGTAAAAAAATGTGACAAGAACAGGACGTAAAAGCAATACAAATAAAGAAAAACACAGTACAAATAAAGATAAAAACAGTAAAAGAGAGGACAAGGAAACCAACAATAAGGGCTTTTTTAAGCCTAGAGGGTGGGAAAATTCATTAGAACGCATTGTATATGTATATATATGTATATATATATATGTATATATAAATGTATATATATGTATGTGTATATATATATGTATATGTATATATATATATGTATATGTATATATGCATGTATATATTTGTATATATTTATGTATGTATATACATATGTGTAGATATGTATATGTATATATATATACGTATATACATACGTATATATATATATATACATATATATATATGTATGTATATATACATTTATATATATGTGTGTATATACATGTATATATATATATAATATATATATATATATTGTGTGTGTATATATATATATGTACATGTATAAATATATACACATATATATATATATATATATGTATGTATGTATGTATGTGTGTGTTTGTATCTATGTTTGTGTATGTCTGTGGCTATGTTTGTCCCCCACCATCGCTTGACAACCGGTGTTGGTGGATTTACCTCCCCATAACTTAGCGGTTCGGCAAAAAGAAACCGATAGAATAAGTACTAGGCTTGAAAAAACAAGCCCTGGGGACAATTCAACAAAAACCTTTCTTCGTGGTGCCCCAGTATGACCACAGTAAAATGACTGAAATACGTGAAGAGATAAAGAGAAAAGAAGATACACAAACACACACACACACACATATATATATATACGGAGAGAGTGAGAGTGAGAGGGAGAGGAAGAGAGAGAAAGAGAGACAGACGGACAGACAGACAGCGGGGAGCAGTGAGGGAGGGAGACGGAAGTGTCTACCAATGTCGCTAAAAATGACGACACTCATTAGAAAAGGGGAATATTGTAGTTTCATTTTTTTTAATGACTTATATGTATGCCGGTGCTGCATTGCGCTTTCTGAATTCGAGCAAATTATGCTTCAATTTGAGAAAAAAATTTTCATTGTTTCAAAACAACAAAAGAGTCTATATATGAAATCTAAAAAAATATTTTCGGCTGTGTTGTTTAAAAAAATTTTTTATATGTATAAACAGGTATATATATTTATACATTCATTCATATATGAATGCATATGTACATACATAATTTTATATGGAAATGTATAGATATTTCAGATGTGTGTATGGATGTATGAATGGATGGGTGGCTGGATGAATGTGTCTATCCATCTATATCTATATTTATTTATCTATATGTGTGTGTGTGTTTATATATGAATGTGCATACATATGTATGAATACATCTATTTGTATGTAGAATGCATGTATATATATATATATATATATATATAACAAGAACAAGTCATACCATTCATAGTGACACACAACCCATGTCACCAGAATATCTTCACATTGCCAAAGCAACCTACCAATCATTGCCCAAAGTAATGAATTAAAAAGACATAATCACGGATCGAGCTATGGTGCTTAGTTAAAAGAGAGCCTAAAACCTTGAAAACATTACTAACAAAGGCAAAATTTGACCTTAGCAACAAAGACCAAACATTCACGGTATCTAAATGCAATGATAGCCGATGTGGCGCATGCCAATTCATACATACCGGTCAATATATAAACACAAAAACCGGGAAAATATTCACAAACGTGAATATGAACTGCAAAAGCAGAAATTTAATTTACTGCATCAAATGCCCAAATTGTGAGAATCAGAGAAAAGAATTTTATTGATAAATTCGAACCCAAGCTAAATAAGCAATAATAATAATACTTAGAGGTATTACTTCCACTGCTACGACCATGACTACTAACAACAACAACAATACTAAAGGTGATCAAGATGAAGATAGCAGGAAAATTATCTCATTTAGGGTTAAAAGTTCTATTGCCACCACCATCACCACTAGCAACAATAATTAAGGTGCTGACAATGATGATGATGACAATTGAAATATAAAAATATAAAAATCTCTGACAAAGGATATTTACAACATTTCTAAAAATAACCCAACAATTGCTGCTTCGGCCAGGGTCAAGATACAGGATTCTTGACATGTCCAACAAAGCGTGATGCCTAAACCAATCAGCTCAACCAACCATCAGCTTAAGTAATTGAGTGATACTACACACTGATTGGTCAGAATACAGTTTGCAAAACCTAGCACTCTGGAGCCTACCCAGCTGTATTATAGCACAGAATCAATCATCTTGCTACAGTCAAAAATTGTGAAGCATGACTGTCAACACTACTACATGAACCCGAAGATTGCAGAATTCAATGCATGAAAGTACTAGTTCAATCAGAATGAACATTTAACATTCTACTATTTCATTTTATTTTATTCAATTATAATATATTATCTTATAATATATCATTATAAGATTGTAAATAAAACGTGAAAATCAGACAAGGTTGGAATTCCTTTTATTAATATATTCTTCTATACACAATCACACACACCCATATATATATATATATATCTATATATATCTATCTATCTATCTATATATATATATATATTATATATATATATATATATATATATAAGAAAATAGTAAAGTGTGAAAAAACGACAGAAGGCTTAAATGTTAAAAAATATATATATTTGTGTCAAAATGTCTGGAGAATATTGGAAAAATTTTTTTGCTTTCCTTAAAATGACATAATTTTAAAATTTTTAAATTATGTCATTTTAAGGAAAGGAAAAAAATTTTTCCAATATTCTCCAGACATTTTGACACAAATATATATATTTTTTAACATTTAAGCCTTCTGTCGTTTTTTCACACTTTACTATTTTCTTATATATTCACCCACGTGCTTTACCAAACAAACTTTCTTATCTATATATATATATATATATATATATATATATTTATATATATATATATATATTTATATATTTATATATATATATTTATATATTTATATATATATATATATATTTATATGCATATCATTTATATACACATATATATATACATATATTCATATGTATATTATTTATATACACATATGCACACACACTGACAGTTATGTTCACTTGAAAACATATATAGAAAAGCTTTTGTCAAAAGTGTATAGACGTGAAACATGAAATCATACTTAACATATCTTTGGAAACTTTTATATACAAAGAATATATTTGAATAGAGTATATGCGAATGGCACAATAACATAGAAATAACGTTACTAATGCTCAGGTACGCATCTAATTGAATTACTATTGATATAAAACAGTAGAATTTTCCTATCGTCACCAGTTATTAAAGCGGAAAAAAATATGAAAGCTACGTAAAAAATATATAGGAGTTATTAATGCTTATTATCAATCTATGAATGTATTTTCGAGACTGTCGTGAGAATATATGTACGTGTGTGTATGTGTATGTATGTACACACACATATACACAGGTATATGTGTATATATATATATATACCTTTTACATGTTCTTGTCTGGACTGCAGCCATATTTTTATATAGATATACATAAATACATGCGACTATATTTACTTTTATGTATAACTGTGTGTGTGTGAATGTCTGAGTCTGTGTGTGTATGTGTGTGTATGTGTGTTTGTGTCTGCGTGTGACTGTGTGCATATGTGTATATAAATAATATACATAGGCGTCGACGTGGCAGAACCTTTAGCACTACGGGCAAAATGGGTTTTTCAGAAAGGTTCTGATGTCAAATTCCGTCGAACTCGATTTTACTTTTCATACAGCGAAAGATAATTTCCAAATCAAATACTGGGTCTGATATCATCTTCACACGAACACTTTGTAAGATTACTAGCTTTGTGGAAATTTTTGAAGTCATCATGCAAATATGTATAAATACAAAATAAGGTGGAAACAGTAGTAATCGATTACCGAAGGTAGAATAATATGCCTCACAGTTTCACGTTATTGTTCGTCAGACAGTTGTGATCAAGAATGGAATAAAATTAGGATAATTTTCTTCCAGTGTCAATTTCAACTGTCCGACGAACGGGAACGTGAAACTCTGAGTAACAGTTATTGTGATATCTTTGCAGTTTTAATAAAAAAAGTATATATGTGTGTGTGAGTGTGTGTGTGTATGTGTGTGTGTGTGTGTGTGTGTGTGTGTGTGTGTGTGTGTGTGTGTGTTGTGTGTGTGTGTCTGTGTGTGTGTATTAATCATTTGACTATATATGTAAATATTCATCGATATTTACAGACACGTACGTAGATAGGTATATATTAATATCTATAAATATGCTTCACTACCGAAATGCATGTGTATTATATGCCTGCATGCATTCATATATATATATATATATATATATAATATATATATATATATATTATATATATATATATATGTGTGTGTGTGTGTGGTGTGTGTTGTGTGTGTGTACGTATGTATGTTTGTGTGTGTGTGTTTATATGTGTGAATGTATGTATATATAGGTATACTTAAAAGTGCAACATTGAAGCTGGTTTGAATAACTGTTCTGATATTTTATCCCAAAGCATTGTAAGAATGTTATTTTAGTGCATACAACAGTTCGCATCAGTGTGATTACATATACGCATAACAGAAACGATATGTGTATGTATGCATGCATGTGCAGAATGCACGCAGCGCGTGTGTTTGTGTATATGTGCGCTTGTGTGAGTGTGTGCGTGCGTGTGCTCGTGTGTGTGTGTGTACGTGCGTGTATGTAAACGTATATATGAGTACACATGAATCGGTCGGTATTGATTGATTTTATACTTACAACAACATGTTAAATTTTTTAAATGTATAATAGAACAAGCTTTATTGATACTGAATGAACGAGTATATCGTTTGATGTACTCGGGATAAGCCTTATAATTGCCATATCTGCTTTGAAACAAGAAAAACGCTAACAACAGCAACAAAAGGAGCAACGAAATAAACATATTTAAAGAGCGTCAGCGATGACAAGAAAATTAAAGCATAACATTCAGCCTAATTTCATTGTTCATCCTTTAATTCATTCACAAACGACACATATATGTGGATATGTATAATTATGCATGCATGCATATATACTATTATATATATATTATATATATATATATATATATATATATAGATAATATATATATATATATATATATACATAGTCACGCACACATATGTATATGCATACATTCATACGTACATAAGTATATATAAAAACACGCACATATATATATATATATTAAATTAGAGATAAAACCACTATCAGGCAAATCAAATAATATACAAAAAATATATAAAATATAAAATTCAAAATTTAAATTATTTAAATTTAAAGTTAAAATTTAAAAAAAATTTTAAATTATTAATTTATACTTATAAATTTATATATATAAATTTATAAGTATAAAATAATAATTAAAATTTTTTTAAAAATCTTAATTCTAAATTTAAATAATTTAAATTTTGAATTTTATATTTTATATATTTTTTGTATATTATATTTATTAATTTTATTTCTATGTTTTTCACTGTTTGATTTGCCTAATAGTGGTTTTATCTCTAATTTAATATATATATTTATACTGTAAGATTAGTTTTAATCCTAAATCTAATTTTTCCCTGTAAGTTTGGATTTACTCCCTAATATTATATATATTAGAGAGAGAGAGAGAGACAGAGAGAGAGACAGAGATAGAGAGAGAGAGAGACAGAGAGAGAGAGAGACAGAGAGAGAGAGACAGAGAGAGAGAGAGAGAGCGAGAGATTTAAAAGTGCCTCATCCAGGTTGGTTTGAATAGCCACCCTGGTATTTTACTCAGAAGCATTGTAGAAATGCCCTTATTTATGCATGCAACATTCAGTATTCTCGTGATTATGTATACGCATATTAGAATGCGTGTATACATGCACGCATATATGCTACGTATGTATGTGTATGTATGTATGCATGTATGTATGTATGTATGTATGTATGTATGTATGTATGTATGTATGTGTGTATGTATGCATGCATGCATGTATGTATGTATGTATGTGTGTATGTATGCTTGCATGTACGTATGTATGTGTATGTATGTATGTGTGAGTGCGTGTGTGGGTGTGAAAGGGAGAGAGAGAGAAAGAACATGTGTGCTGGCAGAAACATTAGCACGCCGGGCGAAATGCGTAGCCGTATTTCGTCTGCCGTTACGTTCTGAGTTCAAATTCCGCCGAGGTCGACTTTGCCTTTCTCCTTTCGGGGTCGATAAATTAAGTACCAGTTATGCACCGGGGTCGATGTAATCGACTTAATCCGTTTGTCTGACCTTGTTTGTCCCCTCTATGTTTAGCCCCTTGTGTGCAATAAAGAAATACATATATGTGTGTGCGTATGACTATATGATGGGTCGGTTTGCGAAAGCTGATTTCAAGTACAAGTTGAGCACTGTTGTCGTTGTAATCGTCTATCCACTACTCATCGAATTTGCTAACCTTGTGCCAAAAATTGAAACTAAATATTTAGTAAAGGAAGTAAACGATGATGACGCAACAACATTAAACCACAGAAGAATATTAGATTATCGCAAGTCAAGCTATTTCACCTTTAATCAACCCAAGAGTAAATTATAATTAAGAGTGAACGATATAATTTGTAAATCAAATTAAAAATGAAACAAAGTATTTCTCGAAAATACTACTACTTTAATTACAATTATGCGTATGTATGTATGTATGTATGCGTATCAGTGAATGCGTTCGTGTTTGTGTGCTTATATATAAATATACATGCACACACATACACACACATATGTATTAATAGAGTACTCCGTCGGTTACGACGACGAGGGTCCCAGCGATACGATCAACGGAACAGCTTGCTCGTGAAACTAACGTGCAAGTGACTGAGCACTCCACAGACACGTGTACCCTTAACGTAGTTCTCAGGGAGATTTTAGCGTGACACAGAGTGCGACCAGGCTGGCCCTTTGAAATACAGACACTATTAATATTTGCCAGCTGAGTGGACTGGAGCAACGTGAAATAAAGTGTCTTGCTCAAAGACACAACGCGTCGCCGGGAATTGAACTCACGACTGCCCTAACCACTCAAACACGCACCTTCACATATATATGTTTATTGTCATATCATGAATACATTATATATGTATATCAACATATATGATGTGCTTGCATATATAAAGATACATGCAAATAAAAAACGTACCAATTGAGCACTGGAGCCGATGTAATCGATTAGCACCCTCCCACAAATTTCGGCACCAAAAGCTTGGAGAAGAAAAGTGGCAGGGGCAGTAACGAAACATCTCCATACAACACAGGCATTTAAATTGCAAGGGTTTTTCTAAGGGCGTGGGCAGTACTTGTCAGCACAATCTTTTGGATTTCTCTGAGACATAGTTCTCTTGGGATGCTGTCTAGATGTTTCTGACATCCCTTTCTTATACCTAGGGCACCTACAATAACAGGAACAGTTCTTGCTTAAGATGCCACATCTTTTGTATTTCAATTTCCAGGTCCTTATATTTACTTAATTTGTCAAAGTGGGAACACTTACATCTATTAGTCTACAAGTATTTTCTTCCTAGTCTTTAATGACTATGTCTGGTCAATTAGCCTGGATCGTTTTATCGGTGTTGAGTGGGAAATCACAGA
>NC_043001.1:126715803-126725803 GCF_006345805.1 Octopus sinensis | reverse complement strand
GAGGAATCCTGTGAGCTGTTATATCCATCTTGTTTTTATTTCCCTGTCACAGTATTGCAGCAAATGCGACGAAATTTTTTGACACTTCATAGTAGTCAGTGTTAGTAAAAGACAAACGAAAGCCAATGTAACAGTTTATGTGTGTTCTTAAATGTCTATCATGACTCTTCCGCTATATAATTGCATTAATTCCAGCAAAGGACCGCAGATCAACTTACTTTGCCATAAATATATATTTCAGCATACTTACATACATACATACATACATACATACATACATACATACATACATACATACATACATACATACATAAATACATACATACATACATACATACATACATACATACATACATACATACATACATGCAAACATAAGGTACATACAAACTTATATACATATATAAATATATGGGTACATATGTTAAATTTTGGGGGCAACAATTTAATAAGAACTTCCTTAAATTATGTCATTTTGTTTTTGTTAACAACAATCAAACATAAGTGCCCCCACCCTTATAATAAAACAGAAGTTGTGGTCTTCGTGGGTGGTGAGTCTGAGGTCTGTCTACATTATTTTATTCGTTAATAAAGATCTGAGGTAATCGCGGCTCTGTGAGTGTAGCTTGGCCTTTCCTTCTGTGTAAGTATGTGTGTATGTTATATATATGTCCATGTAATACATATATACACATATATATTGTGGATGTGTGTTATCTACACATTCATTTGTACATACGTGTATATGTATGAGCGTATATGTGATTACAAACTTGTTCACTCACGGAGTTTTGTGCGTGTGTGTTCGGATGTGTGCGCGCATGCGTGTAAAATTATTATTGTCTTTGTTCTTTAGTTTTGCTAACCTCTCCCAGACTAACGCGGTAGTCAACCGAAACTGGTGACAATAATTCCAGTTGAGGCGCCCGTCTTAATAAAGGAATAGAGTAACAGGCCCTCTGCATTTCATTTAGAAACATTACCTACAACAACAACAACAACAACATCCTCACTATGTACGTGTATGTGTGTGCGTATATGTGTACGCATTCATGTAAATGTGTACGTCTGTATTTGTGTAATGTGTTTATGCAAGTATGATATGCTAGTTAATGTGAGTGAGAATGTAATGTATAAGTGTGTTCGTGTGCATATTTTTGTATATGTAGTGTACGTGTTTTTTAGTGTGATGTTAATGTATCACTATATTTGTGTGTGTTTCTTTGTGTGTCAATGTGTGTAAGCTTGTGTCTTAATTAAGTTTTAGTTTGCTGATTTATATTAATTTTTGTGATAATCTAGTCTTCAACACCGAGAAGACTGGATGATGTATTCATTTTTCACCACGACCATGATAAGTGACCTTTTTCACTCATTTTCTTTCAACACAGTTGTTCTCAGAGTTGATTACATAAATACACGAGTGAAAGGAAATATATCTGACACTCTCTTCTTAGCCAAGTTTTCACCGACTTACAGTGGATGATGAGGTTGGAGTGATAGGTTATAGTCTACAAGGACATTGCCGAAATGTAAACGAAAATGACTCGCGTAAAAGTGCCTATTCTCAGCATGTAGCTGTAGGACAGAGATCAAAAATACAACAGAGAATATATGCTGGATCTTTTGCTCTTCTTGGAGTATTTAATCTGCTGTTACAATATTGATTTCTGTTGGTATGTTTTGTTTGTTTTTTGATTTGTTGTGCCTAATGTACTTTCTCTGCAGTTCGTTCCGGTGTCTTCCCCCACCCTTTTCCTTTCTATGATTGTAAGTGTCCATCCAAGACATTTAGTTGTTCACTTTGGTTCTCAAGTCTTCGTTCCCACCATAGAACTTTATCCTTTGTTATCCTTTGGCTTTTAATCCCAAGAATTTGCGCAGCAACAGAAGCTGTGCAGTATAGGTCTGTTATATTTTTCATTATATATTTTCACTGACAGCTCGTCCCTCTTTATTCACTTATTTAGTTCATTTTCCTCTTCCAAATCCTCTCAAAGCGGGTAGTCACTTTCTTTCGCTATTTGGTGTCTCATTCAGGCGTTGTAGTAAGTGTCTCTCTTCCTCTATACCAATCATCCCTTCGCCTGAGCAGCTGTTTGTTTTTTGAGGATTGATCCTTCAACTAATTTCTGTTTTTGTTCTGCTTCCTTCTCATTGTGTTCATCGTAGTTCTGTTCACACTCTTTCACTATTGTGAAGATCTCTTCCAGTCCAAACTGGGATAACCACTGTCTTTACACGAATAGATTTTCTTGGTCTAGAGATCTTTGTTCACTACGGGATCCTTAAACACCTGACGATGTCTCGACGGCGATGGGCACATACTGACAGCGACCGGCCAGGCCTGTGTATTTATTGATATTTCTCTTCTCTTGTTTCATACGATCTGAGTAATATAAAGCTTTCCTTTCATAAGTCCCAAAATAAACTACTGGTTGAAATAATTGAGAATGTGTATCATATACGATGCATAGATGCTATAGAAATATCTCTTGTGTATCATATGTGAAACACGAAACAAGTAAAGAATTATGCGAGATTTGGCAGCTATTTCTAGCAGGTCGGGAGAACATGTACAGACTTTTTTATTGTTTCATTTATGTGGTTGTTGCAGGCGGCAATGGTGATTTAAGCCGTGGAGATAATTCGGAGATGATTTGAAGTAATGATGGCGGTTGTGATAACGATGTTTTTCTTTAAGCCGTGCTGATCTCTAATCGAGAAAGCCTATGATGAAAGGCCTTCTAAGCATGCCGAACACGTCTCTTTTACCAGATAGCAGTGTGAGATGACAAAGATTTTGGGACTACTTTTTCTAAGGAGTTGGGCGACTGCAGGGCTGGTCCTTCGTTGGCTCTCGGTGTTATTAATAGCGTTGGTAGTGACGACAATGGGGATTGTGGTAGGTAATAGTGGCGATGGCGGCGGTGGTGACAGTGGTGGTAGAGGTGGTGGGGTTGGTGTTGGTAGTTGTGATAGCGGTGGTGCTGATGTTGGTAGCAATGGTGGTACTGACAGGAGTGATGGTATAGGCGTTGGAAAGGCGGCAAGCTGGCAGAAACGTTAGCACGCCGGGCGAAATGCATAGCAGTATTTCGTCTGCCGTTACGTTCTGATTTCAAATTCCGCTGGGGTCGACTTTGCCTTTCATCCTATCGAGGTCGATAAATTAAGTACCAGTTACGCACTGGGGTCGATGTAATCGACTTAATACCTATGTCTGTCCTTGTTTGTCCCCTCTATGTTTAGCCCCTTGTGGGTAATAAAGAAATAGGTAATGATGTTGGTGGAACTAATGATATGGTGGGAGTGGTAATAGTAGGTGGTTGTGATGGTATGGGTGCTGATCATACTAGTGGTTTGTGACGATGGTGTCTGTGGCAGTAGGAGTGATGGTATAGGCGTTGGAGTGCATGGACATGGAAGAACAACAACAACAACAATAATAATAATGATAATCCTTTCTACTAAGGCACAAGGCCTGGAATTTTGGGGGAGAGAACTTATATCGAGAGAACCACTATATCGACACCAGTGCTTCACTGGTACTTAAATCCACTCCGAAAGAATGAAAGGCAAAGTTGACTTCGGCGGAATTTTAACTCAGAACGTAAAGACGTATGAAATGCCGCGTGCTAACGATTCCGCCAGCTCGCCACCTTAATAATAATAATGATAATAATGATAATAATAATAATAACAATAATAATAATAATAATAATAATAATGGTGGTGGTGTTGATGATGATGATGATGATCCTTTCTACTTGGGCAGAAGGCCTGGAATTTGTGGGGAGGTGGATAGTCGGTTACATCGACCGCAGTACTTGACTGGTTCTTAATTTATCGACTTCGAAAGGATGAAAGGCAAAGTCGACATCGGCGGAATTTGAAAGTAATGATGATGATGATGATGATGTTGACGAGGAGGAGGATGGTGGTGGTGGTGGTGCTGGTGGTGGTGGTGATGATGATGATGATGATGATGATGATGATGATGATGATAGTATCGCCGCCACCAACATTTCTGTCGTTCTGTTAGTTAATAAGAAAAATGTTCAGCATCGGTTGCTCACTTTATTGTTTTCTTCCTTTACCCTTTTGTTTGAGGTCACTACATCAATTTTCACACAAAGCTGAATGTTGCTTCGGTTTAACATACGTAGAAAGATAGACGTGAACATGCTGAAAGAATGGTACCAATTTTCAGTCAGAAACTTACCGAAAATAAGATTAATTATGTTTTCTTGCCCTCCTCTTTCTTTAACTGATCTCATTTTGTGATTTCATAGAATGAAGGAAAAAATATGTTTGAATTTTATTTATTTATTTATTTATTATTTCTAGAATGATTTCTGAGAAAAGTATAACCATACCAGACCGAAATAATGCTGTTATGCTTCTGTGAAAAGAAGGTCCGCCCCGCAACCACTTGCCTCCCCGCTTGGCACCTCCATCACATGTCTTCTATCATGGCTTCGGGTTGTCCAATATATTGTAAGAGAAATTTATTGTAAGAGAAATTTATATATATATATATATTATATATATATATATATATATATATATATATATATATATATATATATATATATATATGTATATATATCTTTATATAATCATTACAGATATAGGGTAAAAAATTATAAATTTAATAAATTAACAAATTTTACCAAAGTAGTTTCGGTATGGAAAAGAACCATATTCAGTAAAAACTTATACAAAAAGTTTTTTTATATATTATTATAACAATAATTAAGGGTTTAGCAACAAGTTGCTTCACCACATACCGAAAATTTAGAAATATCAGCCAAAAGACCTATATATATATACATATATATATATATATATATATATATATATATATATATATAGGTCCCGGGTTGAGTCGGGGTTAACCACAGTAAATAAGGTACTCAATACCTGATGATTTCATTTGAATGAAACAGTTCTAGTCCTGTAGAAGCTCCTTCTATAAAATAAATATATATATATATAAAACAGAAATCTAATAGATATAAATTAATATATTAATTAACTCACATATTTACCTACGATTGTTTCATTTCACAAACAACATCGAAATTACAAAACATATATAGTTTTGCATTTTAAATATCCCGTATTTAAACCATCAGGGAGGGTGTACAAAGGACAATACAAGAATTAATTTAAAAGACGTTTGGAATATGCAAAATATATAGACATGTTTATTATGTGTGTATGCATATGTGTGTATGCACACGCACATACACACACACGCACACACATACCCGCACACGCACATACACACACACACACACACACACATATACCAACGGGCGCTCTATCAATTACGTCGACGAGGGTTCCAGTTGATCCGATCAACGGTACAGCCTGCTGGTCAAATCAACGTGAACAGACGTGTACCCTTAACGTAGTTTCTTAGAGAAATTCAGTGTGATATAGAATGTGCCACGGTTGGGCCTTTGAAATGTGGGCACAACTCATTTTTTGTTGTCAGAGAGAACTGGAGCAATGAGAAATAAAGTGTCTTGCTCAAGGAGACAACATACAGCCGGGAATTGAATATGTTCTGACTTCATGCATTCCGACAGAAACATCTGCGATGACACTAGTGCTTAACTGTTTCGGCCCACGACGGCAGAATTTTCCTTTGATAATATCAGAGTGCAGAGAGAAGACACGCGCTAGCATAGGCATCTGGTGCTCTTTCTAAAAAATAAACTAGCTTTCCCAGACCAGTGCATACATGACCAGATGCATGATCAGCTTTGGTCAAGTGAAGACCTGACATGTACAAGAAGAGAAAGATGTAGAAACGCAACGGCAAATTGAAGAGAGAGATATATTTAAAGAAAGAGAGAGAGAGAGAGGGATGAAAGGGAAATTTCTCATATTTGAGTGTATGTGTGTGGTCCGGCAAAAGATTCGATAAAATAAGTACTAGGTTTATCTTGTACGACGTCTTTACACACACTCTCTCTATAGTCTGTGTCTTTCTCTTTCCTTGCCTCTGATTCTTCCCCCACTCTTATTTGCACCGTCATTTCTATTGCTAAGCTAATCCTGTTTCTTCTCCCCTCTTTGATTCCTTCCTTCTCTCTCTCTCCCCCTTGGTGCCTTCGTCCCTTTCTGACTCTCTCTCTTTGTTCCTTGCTCCCTGCTTTTCTTTTTTTCTCTCTTTCTTCCGTGGTCTCACGTGACCGCATTCAAACCGGTCTTTTTCGGCTTGACCGCTGCCATGTTAACGTTTGTTTTCGTTTTTGCCGCAAAGGCATTTTTCAAATACGCCAGCCAAGATAAGTTAAAAATTGTCTAAAGTCGTAAGACGCCCGTTGTGTTTGTCCTGCTTACCATTCTTGTTTTTTATTTCTATTTTTTGTTTCTTGTATTTATATTCGTGTGGCATCCTGTCTTTGTTTCGTATACATTCGTCCTCTTCCTAAGAAATCTAATGCCTATGGCTTAGTTCTTGGGGCTGGCCGGTTCGGAGTGATATCGAGATTAAACAGCAGAAATTGCTAAGATGATCCGGTTCCGACTGAAGATTAGAGGCTTCGAGTGACCCGTCTGTTTTTTTTGTGTCGTTTCTTTGTCTGTTTTTGCGTTCTTGTCCCACTTTGTAATTTATATTTTATATTTTATATTTGATTTATATATATATATATATATATATATATATATATATATATATATTCTAAACGCGTTGTATAATGCTTAGTCTACAGACACACACACACACACGTGTATATGTACATACATACATACATACATACATACATACATACATACATACATACATACATACATACATATTACATACATACATATGTGTGTGTGTGTATGGACGTATATATGTGTGTGAGTGTGTGTGTGTGTGTTTGTGTATTAACAAACAGAATAAGAACGTTATAAATGTTCGTGCAAATAACATTTCCCGTATTCCATTGGGTGTGTTAACAAGAAACAGAAATATTAATGGTTTATTAATTTAATATAGATATATTGACGCTTCGGTTTCAAAAATGGCCTATTTCTCCCCCAAACCACTACCAACGATAAATTTTATCTGATTTATCTTCTGGAATTATTTCTTATATTTTTAAACATTATTTCTTTTTGCCGTGTTAATATTTCAGGCGCCTTCATTTTACTGAAAGCTTCATTGATAATATGTAAAAAATATCCTTCTTTCGTATATGTTTCGGTTCGTTTTCTTCTGCACTG
Source organism: Octopus sinensis (assembly GCF_006345805.1). Classification (NCBI taxonomy): domain Eukaryota; kingdom Metazoa; phylum Mollusca; class Cephalopoda; order Octopoda; family Octopodidae; genus Octopus; species Octopus sinensis. The sequence goes on along the minus strand of NC_043001.1, from coordinate 126,718,570 downwards.
TGTCATTTCAGGGTTATTAAGCAAGGCATGTCTAATCTAAATTTCATATCTTCACTTTTTTTTTGAGTAATATTAAAATTTTTTTATGTATGAGCGGAGGCGTTGTCTTTGGAGCGTCACTTTTTATATATGATACGACAGACTTGATAGCAACTGATTCCTAGATACAACGTATAAAATGTAAGCCATTTGAAATTTGGTATTTGAAACAATTTAGAGACAATGGTTTACTGATACGGATTGAAAAACACTTAATGCGTAGTACCTAAGCTCAACTTCTCATACACACAAACACATACATACATACATACATACATACATACATACATACATACATACATACATACATACATACATACATACATATATATATATATATGTGTGCATATATATATATATATGTATATATATATATATATATATATATATACATATATATATGTATATATAATATAATATATATATAGTATAATATATATAATATATATAGTGTAATATAATATATATATATATTGTATATATATAATATATATATAATAAATATATATATATATGCATATACATATACATACATACGTATATATATATATATATATTATATATATATATATAATATATATATATATATATATACATACACACACTAAGATACAAAATTTAAATACAAACACAACACAGGAACAAACGGAAAATTCACACAGCAATTCGGACGTTGCTCATTTCTTGTTAGTTATCGTTCAGAGACAAAGAGAGTAACAGAATGAGAGTGAGAGAGTGAGAGAGCGGGAGAGAGAGAGAGAGAGAGAGAGAGAGAGAGAGAGTGTGTGTGTGTGTGTGTGTTGAGCGATTAAAGAAGGTAAAGCAAACAGCGTTTCTCTTAATCATCTCTGTGTTATCAGAAATAAAAGTAGTAATTACAAATTAAATGACCAAACAAAAGCGAGACAGTAGCGAGAGGACAGCGAGACCACAGCGTGACAAGAACCCTTTCATCCCTTAAGCTGACAAATCTTAGAATTCAGCGCTGTATCGACAGATCTTAGAATTCAGCGTAGACAAGCGAAGAGGAAACTATTAATTCAAACAGAACATAATAGAGATATTGTTGTAACGAATATTTATCCGGGTCGTGTCTTACTGTGTGAAAGAGGCTAGCACTAGCTATCCTTTTCTTATCCATTCACGTGATGTTGGGCTGTATTCATCGATGGTCACCATACCACAAGAAGAGAACAAATGAAGTCAAACTCATGTACGTACACTCACTCACCCACAGGCACATACACGCGCGTACACTCACATTTATAAATATATATATATATAAATGTGTGTGTGTGTATATATATATTCTCATATGTTTCAGCCTTAAGGCTGCGGCCATGCTGGGGCACCGCCATACATATACATATACAAACATACATGCATACATATATCACGTGATCACGTGACCGACCAGTCCATCAGATATAGTTAAAGACTCCGCCGGTTACGACGACGAGGGTCCCAGCTGATACGATCAACGGAACAGCTTGCTCGTGAAATTAACGTGCAAATGGCTGAGCATTCCACAGACACGTGTACCCTTAACGTAGTTCTCGGGGATAATCAGCGTGACACAGAGAGTGACAAGGCTGACCCTTTGAAATACAAGTACAACTCATTTTTGCCAGCTGAGTGGACTGGAGCAACGTGAAATAAAGTGTCTTACTCAAGGACACAACGCGTCGCCGGGAATCGAACTCACAACCTTACGATCATGAGCCGAATGCCCTAACCACTAAGCCACGCGCCCTCACTCAGATATAGTTACACATCGCTAGTCACAATGCGTTCGCATTGCTTTAGCCTTCGAATGACGCCACCCCGCTGGAGAAGGAGTGGTGAAAGAGTACAGCAGGGATCATCCCCCCTGCCGGAGCCTCGTGGAGCTTTAGGTGTTTTCGCTCAATAAACACATAACGCCCGGTCTGAGAATCGAAATCGCGATCCTACGACCGCGAGTCCGCTGCCCTAACCACTGGGCCATTGCGCCTCCACACATACATATATATATGGCCTAGTGGTTAGGGCAGCGGACTTGCGGTCGGAGGATCGCGGTTTCGATTCCCAGACCGGGCGTTGTGTGTGTTTATTGAGCGAAAACACCTAAAAGCTCCACGAGGCTCCGGCAGGAGGTGGTGATCCCTGCTGTACTCTTTCACCACTCTAAAAGGCGGTGCTCCAGCATGGCCGCAGTCAAATGACTGAAACAAGTACAGAAAAAAAAAAAAAAAAAAAAAAATATATATATATATATATTAATATGTGAGTATATGTATCTATGTATAAAAAATATGTATATTGGATCATCCCATAAATAATGCGGTTTTTAAAATACTTATTGTATTTTTCAAAATTAAAATAATCAAATTTAAAAAAAAATCTAACATACACCCTCCTTCATTTTCTACAATGCTCTTCCATGTATCTGATAAACTTGCAAGGCCCCTCTTTCAAAATTCACATATTCGTGACAAAAAATGCTCCTCTAGTACTCTTCTGACTTCGTCTACAGAATTCACATTTTTTTCCGTTCAAATGATTGTGAAGACTACGAAATAAATGGGAATCAGATGGGGCAATGCCCGGCGAATATGGTGGGTGGGGCGTCATTTCTCATTCCGACGGCTCCAACCTTTGGAATGTCATTCTCACTGCATGTGGCCGAGCATTATCCCGAGGGAAGAAAGCCTTTCGTCTTGAAACCAAAGATGGTCGTTTTTCTTCT
>NC_043001.1:126708303-126710803 GCF_006345805.1 Octopus sinensis | reverse complement strand
ATAGATAGATAGATAGATAGATAGATAGATAGATAGATAGATAGATAGATAGATAGATAGATAGATAGTAGAAGGGGAGTAAGAGAACGTCAAAAAGTCTCATGATAAATACAGACAGCTGATGCTTAGATCATACCGGTTACTTAAAACCCTACGTAGAGCGAAGGGAGATGGTATCTTGGCAATCAAAAGCTGGTTACAGGCATACATACATACATACATACATACATACATACATAATACATATATAACGGGAAGCTTTATGAAAATAGACAAAAGACGAAGGCAGTATATAGTTATCGTTAGCTATATATATATATATATATATATATATATATAGGGGTAAAATATGAAAAATCAACGAAAATGCACATTGCAAATAAAAAAAGGCTATTTATGACAGGTAACGACAAATATATACATTTAGATTGACTGAGGTAGTAATACGAGTCATAAAAGTCATTATTATGAGATGATTATAAGATGATAATAAAGTAAGAGAACAAAGCGAACCATGATTTACGCAAAACTATTCTGAATAGCTTTGCGTAAACCATGGTTCGCTTTGTTCTCTTACTTTATTATTATCATCTTATAATCATCTCATAATAATGACTTTTATGACTCGCATTACTACCTCAGTCAATCTAAATGTATATATTTGTCGTTACCTGTCATAAATAGCCTTTTTTTTTATTTGCAATGTGCATTTTCGTTGACTTTTTCATATTTTACCCTTACATTTCCACGTGTATTTTATATTTCCTTTTCGTAACATATTTCTACTATATATATATATATATATATATATATATATACAGTTATCGCTAGCCATATTAGTTTTCTAATGCTCGTAGCTTAGTTTTTCCTTGGGGCTGGCCGGATCGGAGCGATCTCAAGATTAATCAGCCGAAATTGCTACGATGATCCGGTTCTTGACTGAAGATTGAGGGCTTCGAATGTCCCGTCCGTGTTTTGTATCGTCTTCTAAGTGTTTTGCGTTCTTGTCCCAGTTTGTATTTTTCTACATATAATAATAATAATAATAATAATAATAATATATATATATATATATATATATATATATATATATATATATATATATATATATTGATAAAACGGTAAGATAACAAAAAGAAGAAAGAGACCTCAATATTATGTAAATAGAGGAAATTTATCTATACAATAATATGTTACATTACTCGGTAGTCAAGATAAAGCTCTGAGTTTCAGATGCCGAAGTGGAAATCAGATAACCGAAGAGATGGTGTTGTGGATTTCCACTTCGGCATCTGAAACTCAGAGTTTTATCTTGACTACCGAGTAATGTAACATATTATTGTATATATATATATATATATATATATATATATATGTGGTTAACAAAAGTTGGTTACAGGCATACACACACACACACACACACACACACACACACACACACACACACACACACACACACACATATATATTGGTTATCGACATACATATATAATACGTATATTCATGCAAAACACACAAACACACACACTCATACACATACACGCACATACTGAAACACACATATATCCACTTTAACAAAAGTAAAGAAATATAATTTGACAAAGATTTCAAAGCTTCGGCTTACTCACTTTCATCGCCTCATGAAGGTGTGCTGGTCGAAACATTCAAGTGACTGTCAACCTTTCCTGTGTAAATATTAGTCAATATTTACTCTGCTAAAAAGTATTGAGCAATCCTTCACTTTGATGTTAAATTACTTATATAGAATTAAAATTATATACATGCATATATATATATATATATATTATATATATATATATATATATATTATATATATATCTATATATATATATATATATATCTATATATATATCAAAACGAATGTGTATATTACGATACAGACAAGAAAGTGATATTTTCGAACGCAGTATCGCAGTTAAAACAGCAGAAAAATTGGACAATATTACCCTTACAAGGCGGAAAAAGTTGTCAAGAAACAGCCCATTTCTTTATTACCCACAAGGGGCTAAACATAGAGGGGACAAACAAGGACTGACATAGGCATTAAGTCGATTACATCGACCCCAGTGCGTAACTGGTACTTAATTTATCGACCCCGAAAGGATGAAAGGCAAAGTTGACCTCGGCGGTATTTGAACTCAAAACGCAACGGTAGATGAAATACGGCTAAGCATTTCGCCCGGCGTGCTAACGTTTCTGCCAGCTCGCCACCTTTATTGTCAAGAAACAGCCATGTGTCCGTGCATGCGTGCGTGCGTGTATAAAAGCACGAAACTGCTAGGACATTCCGGACATTGACCGAGGAGGAAATCGGCTGCGAATGTTCCAAGGGTCTCGTTTTTGTCCAGTTTCTCGTTTGTTATGTTATCGTCTAGTTTTCCGTATGTTGTTTTTTTTTATTGGCTCTCCGCTTGCTGTGATTTCGTTGTCCGCTTACTGTGTTCTTTCTGTTCAACCATTCATTTACATATAGTGAAGG
>NC_043001.1:126690166-126700166 GCF_006345805.1 Octopus sinensis | reverse complement strand
TATCTATCTATCTATCTATCTATCTATCTATCTATCTATCTATCTATCTATCTATCTATCTATCTATCTATCTACCTAACTATTTATCTAGCTAGCTACACTCACACACACACACACATATATGAGTTGCCTTATGTATATATAATATATATTTATAATATATATAATATATATATATATATTATATATATTATATATAATACATCGTGACCCAGAGTGTGACAAGGCTGGCCCTTTGAATACAGGTAACGGATACCGATTGTAGATACGAATATTTATCCCTTAATCGGTTACTATAACCGCCACTCTGTTTACACACACACCACACCACGCACGCACAACACATACACACACACACATGTATATATATATTATATATATATATTATATAATGGCTATGTGGTAAGAAGTTTCATTAGCACTTGATTCCTGGTTCAGTCCCTCTCCGTGGCACCTTGGACAAGTGTCTTTTATAGCCTCTAACCGACCAAAGTCCTGTGACTCGATTTGGTAGAGATAAACTGAAAGGTGATTTTTGTAGATGTCTGATTAGCAAAACCAACTGTGCACACACAACTATGCCTTGTTTTGTATATCTATGTGTACAAATCCGTATAACTGGAAAACAGCAATAGATTTGCAATATAGAATAGTGGTGAACTATAACCGCGGACGACCGTGGCTCAATAATACGCAGAGAGCTTTACTAAATAGTTAGCCTGGTGTAATCACAAAGAGCTGATAATGTATTTTGCCCGTATTGATAAGCTTTCATTATATATATATGTGTGTGTGTGTGCGTGTGTGTGCGTGTGTGCGTGTGTGTGTTGGTGTTGTTGTTGCGTTTCGAGATGGTCATTTTATTTATTAGTATTTCTTTTTGTCAAATAAACGCACGCGCTATACGTGGGGTGAATGAAAAGTCTTGAGTCTCCCCAAAAAAAACATGGTACAAGAATTCTGACGCACACATATATATATATATATATATATATATATATATATACATATAAAATACTTTCTTCACTCATTTATTGGTGTTATTTTATTATTTTAGTGCCTGTCCATTGTCCGGAAATCTTTCGTCACAGATGTGTGACGTTCTCAGCGACAATTTTCACTGGAGTAAGTGGAGCAAAAACACATACGGAAACGAAAAGTTTCGCTGAAGAGGTCACAAATGAGTGGCGAAAGATTTCCGGAAAATGGACGGCCGTTAAAATAATAAAATAACAACAATAAACAAGCGAAAAAATAAGTAAATATATATATATAGTTCGTGTGTTTATTTGGCAAAAACGACCATCCCGAAATATTACAATATGTGTTTCAACAGAGGAATTCACATCAGGAATCTTGGAAAGCGAATATATATGTATTATATATATATACGTTGGACTCCTTATTCGTATAATCACCGAACCAGGAGCTTAACAATGGTATGTCCATAGCATTTATTCAGCAATACCTGACACCTTTGGGTCTTATTGACAGCATTACCTCTCATAACCACTCTCTCTCTTTCTCTCTCTCTCTCTCTCTCACTATATATATATATATATATATATATATATATATATATATATATCATAGTTATTCGTTTGTATGTGTCTTTGCGTTCTTATCATTTTTGTCTCTTTTGCTGTTTTGTAGATGTTTGACTAGCAAAACCAGTAGAGTACAATTATGTACACACACACACATACACACATACACACTTATATAAATCAATAAATATGTTATTTATCATGTGTGCTGCATCCGTATATATGTAAGTATATACGCAAGTCCTACTCTTGAACAAGCGTTTATAAAACAGAAATCCTCTATTAGGACAATGGTTATTGATAACCGTTTTTTTATCTCTAAGCTTTTGTTAATATTGAGCTTATACAAGCATGATATAACATCCTGTCTTTAATAATTTAGGTCCTTGTAGAGAGTTCAGAACCTTCAAATGCCTATTGAAGCGTAAGTTAATAAACTCTACATTTTACTATCTATTGAATATTTAATTGAATAGAAGTTTGAATTAGTTATTGCTAAAACCTATAAAATAATACAGAACTGCTTTACTACTGATATAAAAGATTAGAGCAATTGTTAATACCAATGAACTTTTACTTTCAAAACATGCTCTAAAAGTAAATGTTATCCAATTTGCCGTATGATAAAACAACTACATATATATATATCTATATATTATATATATATATATATATATTATATATATATATATATAATATAAAATAAATATTAGGGAATAAATCCAACTTACAGGGAAAAATATAAATATAAATTGATTATATAAATTGATTTATGTATTGGATTAAGTCTTTCTTTGTTTGATTTGCATAATAGTGGTTTTGTCTCTAATTTATATATAATGCTAGCAGTATCGCCCGGCGTTGCTCGGGTTTGTAAGGGAAAAACTATATAAGCATTTTTAGAGAGTTACTTCCTTATAAATTCGGGCTTTCTTAGCCATTTTTGTTTTGGTGTCTTCAAGCCATGAAGTCGTTGTTCTAAAAGAACGCTGGTTTCCTTCACAACGCATTACGACGTTGATTTCTTTACACTCCATTCCCCACAGCTTCACGAGGGAGGGAAGGGGGAGAAGCAAACAGGTGCAGCTGTGAGCGTGGACGCCAACTCCGCCGCCATCGACACACGATGCATTTTATGCATTAAAATGGAATAAAAAATGATGTTAAATTATTTTTAAAAAATCGTAGACTCATCGTTGACGCGCGTAATAGTCAGACGGGCTCGATATGAATCACGACTATAAGATACCCGAATTTGGTTAAACTGCACCGCAAAATGTGGGAGGAGTTAGGAATCTAAATCGAAGGGGACAGACACTCACACAACTAGAGTTTTATATTATATATATATATATATAATATTTATATATAGAGGGCTTTAACATACATGCCAGAGGGCATTATACATACATGCCACACGCTAAGAGGGACAATTAGTATTTCAATACCAAAATATTACTAATCCACAGAATGCAATTTTCAAAGTAAGACATTTAAAAAATATAGACTGTATCACAGTGATTCATACTTACGTATTCATCAGCAGGCCTGAATGTATCATAAATAATGGTCGTTATTTATGATACATTCAGGCCTGCTGATGATACGTAAGTATGAAATCACTTTGATACAGGTCTATATTTTTAAATGTTTACTTTGAAAAATTGCATCGGGTGGGATTAGTAATATTTGGTTAGAAATGATAATTGTCCCTCTTAGCGTGTGGCATGTATGTATAATGCCCTCTGGCATGTATGTATAATGCCCTCTATATATAAATTAATATGTTCAATAAGAAATAATTATTTTCGAAATTTATTCTCTTATGAGGTTTTCACGCTATCTACCTGCCAATTCTTGTTAAGTTTTCCTTATTAAGTAGTTGTCCTTAATTGCTAAATTTTATTCCGAAAAACTTTTCCTTTCCGGAAATGCAATTCGTAAAGTAGCCATTTACAGGATGTAATATATGTAACTCACCATGTGCTTCGTTGATGTTGATCAGTTAGCTGATCGGCTTAAGCGGGGCAGGGTCGTTTATTTATGATACATTCAGGCCTGCTGATGAATACGTAAGTATGAAATCACTGTGATACAGGTCTATATTTTTAAATGTCTTACTTGAAAATTGCATTCGGTGGGATTAGTAATATGTTTGGTAGAAATGACTAATTGTCCGTCTTAGCGTGTGGCATGTATGATAAGCCCTCTGCATTATGTATATGCCCTCTATATATAAATTAATATGTTCAATAAGAAATAATTATTTCGTAATTTATTCTCTTATGAGGTTTTCACGCTATCTACCTGACAATTTCTTGTAAGTTTTCCTTATTAAGTAGTTGTCCTTAATTGCTATATATAATATATATACATATATATATACATATATATATACTATACTATATATACATATATACATTCATATATATATACACATATAGACATATATATATAAACACACACATATCTACATATATATATATACATATATATGTAAATATATATACAAATACAGATATTCATATATATATATGTACATATGTGTGTGTATATATATATGTCTATATATGTATGTATATATGTATAAACATACACGCGCACATGCACAGACGCACACATACACAAACGCGAACAAACACATACACACACATACGCACACACAACACCCTGACAAATAACAATCACACACATACACACACACACACACACTCATGTACACACACTCTCATGTACACACACACTCACGTACACACACATAACATCCCCACCAACGCAAAAACACACAAACATATACACGCACCCACAGACGCACACATACACACACTCGAAGAAACACATACATGTGTTTTTGTGGTATCGTGGTCCATTCGAGTAGCGGGTCCTTGTTGAGTGAGTTGTATCCAGCAATAGGTGGCTTATCTGGAATTCCTTGAAGAAATTTGTCCAGTTTCCGTTTAGAGGTAACAGGATCCTTTTTCTCTTTGATCTGTTTCGGGACTGTGTTAAATAGGGCAGGGTCTGTTGAGGAAAAGAAATGGTGTTGCAATGTACTAATGAGTTGTAATCCTGAATTGGGTAGGGGACGTATGACCCATGATCCAAGCCTTGGATGAATTTTGAAGCAAATGTTGAGGTCGTTTGGGCAATGCTGGCGGTATAATTTTCACATAGTGCAAATGATGCATCATGGACAGCGGCGCTGGAGAGATTAGTGTTTCGATGCTTTAAGGCGGTCTCAGTAATTGAGATCACTCATTACCTTTATTCTTTTAGTGAATGAACTCTGGGATGATTCAATTTTCGAAATGTTTTGTTGGGGAGACCACAGGGGGCAGCAGGTGTGACCGTACAAACGAGGAGAAAAGTGGAATGATGACACCTTATTCTCTGGCCCGGAAGGTTCTTATGATTCAGCTCTTCTTACCAGCTATATCGACCTTATTGTTGGTGTGGACACTCCAACTGAGAGTGTTATCAACAATTACTCCTAGGTCTCTGATATTATTAGATACTGTGAGAGGTTCCCGTGAAGGAAGAGAATGGCTGTTTTAGCATAGTCTTTTTACCAAAATCCATCAGCTCTAATTTTCTCTCGTTTAGTTGCGTTTTGTTTTTGTCTGCCCATTGACTCACAGTGTGTAGATGAAACTAGAGTTGAGTTCGGTCTTGTTCTTCATTGCTAATTTTCTGGAGCTTACAGTCATCAGCAATCTTGTGGCTCCCCAAGAAGCCACCTATCCTTGATCTTACCACCCTTTCAAACACTTTGTATACATATATATACATACACACACACACAACAACACACACACACACACACACAACACACACACACACACACACACACACACAACACCACACACACACACACGTATATATAATTAGTTTAATCTAATTCAATTCAATCATGAATTTTCATGATTTTGTCATCCTTGTACGAAATGATCCTTTGCATGAATTAAAATTATCTTATATATTTTAACAAATTGCCTAATCCATTTTAAACCAAACTGATGAGGTTTATGGGATTTCTTAAATCACAACACATCGTATACAAGTATTATTTTCATATTCGCAAATTTACGCCTGTAAACTACCAGCAAAATATGACGAATCAACTTTGGAAATCTTTCTTGGAAACCTCCAAATTAAAAAGAATAATCTACGTCTTTACACCTATATATATAATATATATATATATATATATATATAATATATATATGGTGTTACATACAAAATTTGCAAAATTGCATAAAAAATTTTGTATGTAACACAATTTTGAATCTTCGGATTAAAAAAAAAATATGCTATGCCACTGGTTTTAATTGATTAATATCAATTTCTACACCTTATTATTTAATTATATATATCTATATATATATTATATATGATATATAATATATATATATATAATATATATTATATATATATACATACAGAATATACATTATATATATATATATATATATAATATATATATATATATATACATAAATACACACACACACACAACACATATATGACCGATCAATCTGGGAATATCTCGACCGCCGCTTTTCGGGCGATTACGGTCCCTGACAGCATGTGTGTGTGTGTGTGTGTGTGTATAACGGGGAAAGTATATATAAAAAAAGGATAAACGGGGAGTGAGAGTGAGTGAAAGAAATATATGAAGAGGGAGTGACTGAAAGTGACACACAGATACACAAACAGACAGAGAGTGCGAAAGAGATGGAGAGAACGCAAGGTAGGGGATAATGAGTTGTTGCTTGCTAGATAAATAGAATGACGAATGAGAGGAGGCAAAATAATGGACACTGAAGAAAAGTGCCAGAAATAATAAGGAAGGAAGGAAGGTGTGCGTTTTCTTTTTATATTGTTGTGTAAAAATATTTGTCTATATATTGTCGACATCGTCGTCATCATCGTCATCATCGACGTCCTAGCAACCATCATCGCGCTCCTCCCCCTCCTCCTCCTCCTCCTTGTCATCATCATCATCATCAGTGCTGTCGTAGTCATCGTTAGCAGAATTGTTTCATCTAATTGAGAACACTCAATAGCTGGCAATGCACACACCACTCCACACCATCGCCATCAAACCACATCACACCATCACACCATCACAATCAGACAGCACCTTGCCTCACCATCACCTTCAAACTGCCATAACGAGTACAACCACCGTGCCAGCACTTCACCACGCCACAACAAAAACCTTCTTTGCCCTTTCGTCTATGACACCGATGTGTTATTTCAGTGAGGTGAGTCAAAAGTTCATGTACCAGTCTCACTTGTCAATACCACTGACATAAGATGCAATAACTGCTTAAGAGTTATTCATATTTTCTTTACATATCCTTCGCTTTCACAGCTATTTTTATTTCTATCTCCACCGTACTTGTTAGGGCGCGTAGCCTAGTTAGTGATTAGAATGTTAGGTTCACAATCGTAAAATCGTATTTTCGATTCCTGCATTGGTTAGTGTACAAGGAGACGTGTTTTGTTCAATAGCAAAACAGTTTATTTCATGTTGCTCTAGTTAACACAGCAGAAATTAGTACCAGCTGAGAGCTGGTGAAGTGGTCTCTCCCACACCATCAATCACATTCTGGATATTCCGCTGGTTCAATAGTGTGTTGGACCTAAGTGTGTTTGTGTCTGCACGCGATTAAGTAGGTACCTAAAGCAATAAATGAAAGCATGGTACATTCTTATATGTTATCTTCGTTCGTGAGTGACAGCTCTCTCCTTAACTTGCTTTCCTTCCTTTTTTAAATCTATTTTATCCTGTTTTTAATTAGTTGTTTCAATAATATAATGAAAATTGTACAAATTTTGATGACGTATAACTGGGAATTATTAAATTTATCTCTCCGTTCCGAAAAAAAAAATAGTGCCAGTTATGTGCTGGAGTCTGTTTCGTCGATAAATACTTCACTACAAATTTGTCCTTACAACTTTGCCGTATTTAATTTCAAGGCTGATAACATAAAGAACAAGTCAAATTTTGGAGTCGATATAATCAACTAATCACCGCTCTTCATAATTGCTGGCCTTGTGCTTAAATTAGAAATATTTATTACTCTGGTGTGTCGGTAGAATTGTTAGAGCATCGAAAAAAATAGCTTACGGTATTTATTCTGGCTCTTTGCATTTTAAGTTCATTTCAAATTAGCTGGTTGGAACTTTCTGAAGGATCCTTGGATAATTCCGAGAAATATTTGCTTGGCAGTGCTACAGTAGGACATTGCCGGGTTCTTGATAAACTTTGCAAACGCAGAAGTGCCAATATGGAGATGAGCACATAGTAACTAAACCATTCTGCACGTACTGGTCCAGTGCACGAGCATTACTGACTTCTAGAGTTATGTCGAACACCTGCTGTCACATGTAGGGCCGATTCGGCTAACAGTAAATCCAGTGTGAAGATCGTACTGTCACTTTCTTTTAATCAAGCAAGATAGGCAGTCTTTATTGGTCTGGTGGATTTGGCAAAAGAAAATTATTTAGGTAACGAGCTAGTAGAATCGTTAGCATGTTAAACAAAATGATGAGCGTAAAACAGATTAAATGTATTCATATAGAATAATACCTTACTTTGTCAAGTCTTTTTTCAATGAAGTCAAGTCTTTTTTAATGAAGTTGTAAGAAAGCTATCGTGACATAGGACATATCTTGGGCAGTTTCGACCTGGTGAAACCCATACCTCTACAAGTTTCACCACTGCCAATTTCTTGTAGAAGAGCGAAAGACACTTGCCCATGGTGCGCACAGTGAACCCAAAACCACGCGGTCGCAAAGTAAATTCTACAATCATGCAACCAAGAACTACTTCACCATTTTCAACATACCAACAAGTTCCATACATTTCTAACAACTGTTCATGGTTAATAAATTCCTTGCTAATTGTAGGAATTTTATATGTTATAACAATTATATTTTAATGTATTTTCAAATTTGGACTTTAGAACAATTTTGTTTTCCGTCACAGATTATTTAAACTCTCTTGTATTTTTTCATACAATTATATTTTCATAAAATTGTACTATTTAATTTGCTGTACTTATATTACATATATGAATATCTTAAATGGTGTAGTATAGCAAGAATCACTGATTTCAACTGTTGTATATTTTTATTCATGTTATGTAAGCCTAAAAGTTATTGTCAGGAAGGCTAGAGTCCTGAGTATAACAAAAAAGTACGAGTATGTCGCTGAAACTGCAGCCAGTTTTTGGATGAAAATACTTGAAGCTCCAGCGTGGCCACAGTCAAATGGCTGAAATAAGTAATAGAACAAAAGAATAAAAGAATTCAATGTTTGGATTAAATATATTCCTTACTGCTACTGCGCTGGACCTCAAAAATTATTCAATAAAAGGAGCCAAGGCAAACAATGGACTATTGAAAGCGCATGGGGCAGTGGTTAGAGTGTCAGACTCACAATCATGAGGTAGTGAGTTTGATTCCCTGATTGGGCTGTGTGTTGTGTTCTTGAGCAAGACACTTTATCTCACGTTGCTCCAGTTCATTCAGCTGTAGAAATTAGTTACTACATCACTGGTACTAAGCTTTATTGACCTTTGCCTTTTCCTTGGATAACATTGGTGGCGGGGAGGCTGGTATGCATGGGCGGCTGATGGTCTTCTATGAACAACCTTGCACGGATTTGTACCTCTAGGGTAATTTTCTATTATAAAAAGCAAGAATATAGAGCAACTCCAGTTACGTTTGTACATTCGCTGTGTTGCCTATAAAGATTTGCATATTCCTACTTTATTCGTTCTTCATTGCTAAGAACCCCTCCTTTCAGCGAGACACATCAGTTATCTATACGTGAATATTATGAGATACATTTTGAACACGTTTAACAATACCGATTATGTTCTATTTTTTCCGTTCCGTTAGTGTATATCAATATCAAATTATCACCCCTTCTTTTTGATATTTGCACGTTAATTCTGATTTTAGAAAATAATTTATCTATCTTATTCTACTTGGGTTACATTTTGAAAATAAAATGTGTGTGTGTGCGCGTGTGTCCACAGATATATACACGTTTAAGCGTGGAAGTATCCCCAATCACACACGTACACACATATGCATACATATATATGTGCATGAGAGTACTAGGCGGAATAAAACATACTCCGTAGAGTACATCATGATTAATCGTAATTCTGACAACTAATAGTTCGGCAACTATTCATGTTATTTTAAAAAAAATATTTGGAACCGTGGTGTTAAGTCTAAAGAATGCAAAATATTACAGGAAAACTTAACTTCCGGTCCACGATATATATGAAATATACGTGATGTTACTTCACAGAAAGTTTTCTGCTTCAGAACCTTCTGTTTAGAGAACAGAATTTCGTTTCAGGCAGTTAAAAAGAAAAAAACGAAACAGACAAAGTCACCGACAAAGTGATGCATTCGCCCTCAGGAAA
>NC_043001.1:126647666-126685166 GCF_006345805.1 Octopus sinensis | reverse complement strand
TCATATTTTAAGTGGTTGAGTATTCCACAGACATGTGTAACTGTATATCCTTAACATAATTCGCAGTCAGAATGTGCGTGACAGAATGTATGTGGCGTGGCTGTACCATTTAAATTACAAATAAACTCCATCCGGCTGTGTTCCCATGCACATGGCTGCGGGTTGCACTGAACGGCACTGCTCCATCACTGTTCAATGGTGCCCCCTCAGGTTTACATTGATACACTTATTTCGAAACTCTGCTTTAGCATTATTAAAAATGAGTGTCTATCTAAAATATTCTGAGACATATCCACGCCCAGCACAAAATTTTCGCGACAGGCCTGGTTGTGTCATATAGTTTTCATCTACTCAGTTTTATTAATGGAGTTTAGCTTCACTCGAAGGTCTATGGAAGAAAACACATGCATAAAGTCTCTCGCGGTTGGCTTGAACCCGGGAAGTAATGAGTGTTATGGGAATATCTACCTGCCTCATTCCCTCCTTCACACACACACACATAAACACATTCCCGCTAGCGCACACATACACACGTATATACAGTTCTATAAAAATAAACTGCACGCATAAGCAATCTCGAACGGTCTGATCAAGAGCATCCAGTTAAAGATAACGCTATCATCACGTATTATTAGCAAATGACAGCATCATCATCATCATCATCATCATCATCATCATCATCATCATCTTGAACCTCATAATCCTCCTCCACCTCCTCCTCTTCCCCCTCTTCCTCCTCATCATCATTATCATCGTGTTCGTCGTAACCACATCTGTTACCGGGATGGTCACCTCAACGTCCACGACCGCTCATACAATTGCTATTGCAAGAGTTTGATCGGCCGGTGGAGGTGCATGGACTCCCAATCGGTGCCTGTGGTGCCTGGTGCCGCCCTGCAAGCGTGGCACTGAACGCCCTAGGCATCCGTGACAGGTCATTTCGACGATTACTCAGCCGGACGGCAATGTTACTGACGTACAATATGCTGAGAGACTAGCTCTCAGCATGGGGGTCTTGCAGGTAGGACCCCTGTGCGATGACGTAAGAATAGACCCATGTCTTTTAGATATGGGTCTATTGTCGTCCACGTTCTTATTGGTGCTGCTGCTAATGACAGTGATGATGACGACGACGATGGCAAGGGCGACAACGACGACGACGACGATTAACAACAATGAAGAAAATTAAGACATCATTGCTGCCCTTCTTGTTTCCGCCATTATCGTCGTCGTCGTCGTCCTCCTCCTCTTCCCCCACATCATCATCATCATCATCATCATCATCATCATCATCATCTTCTTCTTCTTCTTCTTCTCTTCTTCACCGTCGTCACCACCACCACCACCACTACCACAACCATCATCATCATCATCATCATCAAGAATATGCGGAAGAGCATATCTCCTTGATGATCATCACTCTGTAGACGCATTTGGCTTACCATTTTAGAATTGAAGTAGAGCAGAAAAAAAGTCAGTAAAACGAGAACAATTCCATACAAACATCAGCATCAGCACCATCATCATCGACATCATCATCATCAACAACAACAACAGCAACAACAACAACCACAACAACCACAACAGAACAACAACAACAACAATAACAACAACAACAACAACAACAACAGCAGCAGCAACAAAGAAATCAGTTAAAAGAGAGCGAATGCTAGGCTGGTGAAAGATGAATGAAATCTCAAATTATACAACGGAGACATTTGGGCACCGTGTATATTATTATATTCTGTTTTGCTTCGAATGCTTTGCTTCTGAATTCGAATCACACCTGTCTCAAATTTGTGTCTTCACCCTTCGATGGTAGATAAAATAAGAATGTTTAGACAATAAATTACTCTTAGACGCCATCCGCATAAGAAAATAATTAAACAAACAAATAATAGTTAAGTTAGTGGTGATATATTTAATGCAAGGAGAATCAAATTGTTAGTTTATACGGTACCGACAAAAAAGAAATAGACAAAGAAATGTTAGTTATCTGTTAATATTAAGAAATTCAGTTAATATTAAGAAACAAAGAAATGCTAGTCATCGATAAAAATAAGTTAATATAGTTTTGAATTCTTTAGCAAGTAAGGGAAACAACTTGGGACATTTTTTGCCTTAGTTATAAAGTCTTCAGCGCAGCATAAACACTTCACCGTTTTTGCCCAGTTAGCGATGGAAGAATCAGTATGTAAATGTATAACTATGTATTTTTCGCTGATGTACAGAAATAGAAACATGAAACAACTTATTACTCATAGACGCCATCTGCAGGAAGAAAGCAATACAAATTGTTAAGATAGGTTTATAAATAGCTATGATTTAATGAATAATGTATCTCACCTCTAAATTTGTGGATTTGTTAATGCATTATGGATCATTAGGTTATTATTATAAATAAATAAGGTAGAATTTATTATAAGGAAATTACAGGGTCAGTGGATTGATAGAATTATTAGATCGTCACTAAAATGACTTGCAGTGATTCTTCCGGCCCTTTATTTTCTGAGTCAAATCCCGCCGATAACAACCTTGTCTTTCATTCTCTCGGGATCGATAAAATAAATTGCCACTCATGTGCTGAAGTGAATGGTATTGACTAACATTGAAGGCGGCGAGCTGGCAGAAACGTTAGCACGTCGGGCGAAATGCTTTGCGGTATTTCGTCTGCCGTTACGTTCTGAGTTCAAATTCCGCCGAGGTCGACTTTACCTTTCATCCTTCGGGGTCGATAAATTAAGTACCAGTTACGCACTGGGGTCGATGTAATCGACTTAATACCTATGTCTGTCCTTGTTTGTTCCCTCTATGTTTAGCCCCTTGTGGGTAATAAAGAAATAGGTATTGACTAACATTCTCCCTTCAAAATTTCAGACATCATACCTAAATTAGTAAATATTAAAGGCAGCGAGCTGGTAGAATCACTGGCGCATCGAACAAAATGTGCTGAGGTATTTGTACCAAATTTACATTCTGTGATCAGTACAAACCGGGGACAAATTTGCCTTCCGTCCTTTCGGGTCCGATAAAATAAAGACCTCGTACTAGAATTGATGGCACCAACTTACCCACCATTCATTTGATCGAGTAAATATCTAAATACGTCAAGCAGTACACCATCATAGCTACAGCTCAGTGACTGAAACTATTAAAATAAAAGAAACGGAAATGGAGGTGCGGGTTCAAATCGGATCAATACTGCACTCCATCATGGAATACCCGAAAACTGTCTAAAAACAGAATCGTTAGCCATGTCTGTTGGTTGGCGAAAACGAAAGTCAATTCTCAAGTGAAATATTGTATTTAGTATTCCGTTATCCAATCAAAAAGCAAAACAAAACGCAAACACTGTTGTTTATTCTTGCAAATACTTAATTGCAATTAAATAAATCCCCAGAGTAGAATTAACTAAACAGAGGAATTTCCTCCTAAATGTAGGTAAAGGAAAGCAAAATAAAAACCTAGGTTTTGGTGGCTAAAAATAACATATCCTGGCAGTCGATGCCAAATTGTTGTATGCGAAATAAAATATCTAAATTAACGAGTCCCTAATCGTAGACAAATAATTATTTATCCTACGAATCTATGTTGGACCATCCAGGTCTAGATATTTCTCAGTGGGTGTTCATCAGCTATATTGATTTCAGAGTAAAGGAATACCGGAAGTTGTAAGGTGAATACGCTTTATTAAGGGAGTTATTGAGGTAAATGGATCGAAACAGATTTAACCGGAAATGGAAGCCGATTCGTAGGATCGGTTTACAAAGAATTTATCCCCTATTCTACTGCGCTAAGGCATGTGATTTAAAGTAGACATGACAATTGTGTATAACTAAAAATGATATTGCTAGTTCCAGTAAACATGATCACGCAAAGATACACACGTAAACACACACAGACACACAAACATACTCACGCACATATAGATAGATAGATAGATAGATAGATAGATAGATAGATAGATAGATAGATAGATAGATAGATAGATAAATAGAGAGACAGACAGACAGACAGATAGGCAAACAGAGAGAGAAAAGAAAGAGAGGGAGAGAGAGCGATAATGTTTCATAGATGTTTCTATTGTTTAGAAAATACATTTCTCTGATGTTTTATTATATTTTATTTCGGCACAATGACAATTTTTTTGGTGATACAAAATGGCTGCCATTTGAAATGTTTTCTTCATAAATTGACTAGAAAGGAAAATACTTTTATCCTACGAAACCAAACTACATTTAAATGAATACCTAATGAGAAGACTCTGTTTTCGGTGACGCATGATAATAATTGTTTAAAATGTTGGTGCAAGGCCAGCAATTTTAGTGGGAGAGGTTAGGCCATTACATCGAACACAATACTTGACGGGAATTTTATTTTATCGTGTCAGAAACAATGGAAGGCAAAGTTGACCTTGGTGGGATTCGAGCTCAGAACTTAAAAGTATTTTGTCGAACGTATTAACGAGTCTGTCGGCTCACTGCCATGATGATGATGATAAGGATAAGGATAATAATGATAATAATAATAATAATAATAATAATAATAATAATAATAATAAAATAATAATAATAATAATAATAATAATAATAATAATAATAATAATGACATATTACCAGTCAGTGTACGCCACTAGCCCAGAAACAATATGAGACGCCATGACAACATAGCAAGGATTGTCCATTAGACACTTTACAACAAGTATGGACTTTACAGAGCAAAAAAGTGGTCCAAACATAAACCCGAATGCATCATCGAAAATGATAATGCAAAGATCCTGTGGGGTTTTATGATTCAGTGCGACCATGAGATAGAGAATAGGAAACCAGACATAGTGTTAATTGAGAAAGAAAGCAAGCGATGCTCTCACACACGTTCATTTCATATACACGTACATCTTACATTTAAACCTCTCGATTCAAAGCAAATATCGCCTTTTCATTTTATCCTCTCTTTCAATTTCTGCTCTCTTCAAATGAAAACAATTTTACAGGAATTAACGAACAATCATATGATCCCATCTATGTTGAGTTGACAACTTTGCTTCTTCAAACGAAAGAATGCCATAAAATAACTTCCTTTGACATACATACACACACTCTAGGTAAAACTTGTATGCGAATTATGTTATTTTTTTGCAGTGTGCACGCGCATATTTACTGCTGAAATCCAATTGAAATGATCTTTTTCTTTTGTGTAATTTGAGTTTATGATGAGCATACTTAAAAACCTGATCTTCGATATAAACATAAAAGGAAATCCTGTCCTTTATCTCTTCTTCCTAGCATGTCCGAAGTGACATTTCCATCCCCCCACTATTTTTTTTTTCCTAAATTTTTTCCGATTCCTATGTTTGCGGTACAGAAGATTACTATTTCACCCACAAAATACGTTCTCAATATTTTAATTTTCACCCTCTCCATACGAAATTCATTTTTTACTTTAAAAATTTTTTTATTCTTGGTAATACACGGGGAAAAAAAGAGAGTACGAATTTTTAAGAATTTTATCCATCACTTCACCACTTTCAAAAAGCTACACACTCCCAATGTTTCACTTTTAGCTTTTTGGAAAACGGGGAAGTTTCTTCAGAAATATTGTCGTTTACCTGTTGTTTCTAGCATTTCGGGTTTTCTGGTGGTAGTCTGGTATTTTTAAAGTCTACTATTTCAGTAGAATTCTACGCATGCAGGAAACATCAGAAAAAAATGAAATATTGGGAGATTGTAGCTTTTTGAAAGCTGGTAGGTGATGGGGAGGAAGAGACATTGAGTGTTTCTCTAAGAAAAATTAAACTATATGTATGTATGTATGTATGTATGTATGTATGTATGTATGTATGTATGTATGTATATTGCCCAGATTCTTAATCTCTGTATTTTTCTACGTAGATAACAAAAAAAAAAAAAAAAAATTAGAAAAAGAGTTACAAATTAAGAAATTGCGGTGGAGATAGGGGGAAATTTGGATATTGAAATCGGGATTTCTGGACAAAAATCGTATTGACTCTTTTTTATATGCTGAAACAATACATAGATTATGATCCTTCTTAAGAACAGGAAGCATTTTCATGCAAATTGTACCCTCGTCCTTCACTATTAAACAAACAATAACTTCCATTATTTCATTAAGTATATATCAGCTGTGCCGATTCTGCCCATAAGAAAGGAGCAAATAATACAATGTTCTTGTAGCTCATAACACACGGGCAACACCGGGATGCATTGCTAGTGTTTGTGTATCCATATATATATATATATACGGTATTTCCCAACAACCTGTGCTATCTTCTACACACACATTGTGTATATATATATATATATATATACGTATACACACTCACCCACATATACATAATATAGTATATACATAATATAGTATATATATAATAAAGTATATTATACTTTAATGCTTTTGTAGAAAATACTTGTTACATGCGGATGTTGAGAACCTGTTTTGTTTTTTAATCATTTGTCGGAGATTCGATAACTGATGTATAAAGTGAAGGTGTTGCTTGACCGAATGTGGGACGTTGTGATTCCTAGAATTATGGATGACTACAAATGAAATATTTATATTTGCACTTCTGTTTTCACTCTCAATGTGAGTGTGTTTCCGTTAGGCAAAGATTGGAATTTCTTTTGCTTTTGTCACCACAAATCATCAACAGCTGAAGAGTACCACGGAATCAGAAAAGAAGTTTAAGAAAGGAGAGATTCACATTAGGAAAAAAATGATGCCGATAAGAAACTGAGGAGACTCTAGTTGCGGGACACCGAAGAAATTGAATATGGAACAACCAAGAAATTCTAGAATTCGAAGACATTGAAAGTGAATGCAAACATGAATTGTAAAACAAAAAATCCTCATCTACTGCATCATACCCACAATGCAACGAGAATTTATCTGCGAAACAGGAACAAAACTAACAAGCAGTGTGAACGTGCTCAACAGAACAAATTGAAGATTCATCTTTTAGAAATGTAGCGGGTAGTCATCGTCTAGGCATTTATGCAGATGGAAAATTCAAACTATTTCTTTGCTTTTCTTACATAATAAATTACGAAAACGGCTATGAAAGGCAAAGGCAGAATTCTTTATAAGAATTCTAAACTAAACCGGAAATAGTTAATATACGTATGTATGCATGCATTTATGTATGTACGTGTGTGTGTATATGTGTGTGTATACATACATACATACATACATACACACATATATAACATTTTATATATATATGTATATATGTATACGTACACACACTAGTTCGCATACATACACACTCACACACGCACACACACATACACGCATACGTACACACATACACGCACACACACACACACAGACACACACACACACACACACTATTGAAATACTTTTCTGAACCGGAGAACCACTTAAAATCGAGTGAAATTGGAAATATTTGTTTATTCAGATAATGGTACAAAGATTATGTGTTGCCTTCTCTTTCCCTTTCACTCTCTTTCTCTCTTTCTCTATCTTACACTCACCTTCCTTCTTTATCTCATCTTTCTTTTGCCTCTTCCTTTCTTTCTATTCTTGCCTTTATGTCTTTTCTCCCCAAACATTTTATCTCTTTGTCTCTCTTTCTGTTTATCTGTCTGTCAGTCTGTGTATTTACCTATCTGTTCATTTGTCTGACTGGTGGCATGCTGATCTACCTTTCTCCCCCTCTTTTCAGCTTATCTCTTTTCAATCCCCCCCCCTTTCCCTCTCCCTCTTCCCTCTCTCTGTTTCTGTATCGTTGCTTCATTATATGTGTTTAAAATGAGTTCAAAGTTGTGAATGTTGGTAATAATCTTCGAAATTAAATTCCACTAAATTATACTAAATACGAAATTCTTCTCATGTTCTGAGCCCTTTTTTTCAGTTATTTTCACTTCTTATCTATTTAAGATGGTTTATTTCACTATATATACATTATGCAATATATATCATATAATATAATAATAAATATGGATACGTATATCTATATAAATGAATACACACACACACACACACACATATATATGTGTGTGTGTGTGTATCTTAATAAATAAAATACGTTGTCTGTCTGTGTGTCTTCTACGCACGGCCAAACCTCTGGATCAATATGAATACTCGGGATACTTGAAGAATTTGACCTGGCAAATAATAATACAGTCTTGATTTATCTTTTTATCAAAAATAAATATTTTTTTGTATATATAATAAAGATTCAATTTTTCAAACCGTTTTGTCAATGTCAACTTTCTGTGTTTGGTGTTCTGACATAGTAACTAAGTAACCAGCTATTTACACACACACTTATGCATACATCATTACTCCTGCCAACGAATTTTGTGAGAGGAATTGCGAATGAAAAGAACTGCAGTAAAATATGTTTCTTTCTTGCTCGCGAATTATCAAAAGCAGTCACGACTGAATGCGTATCCGTGAACTGAAAGAACAGTTGGAAGTTGATCCGGACATTTTCTTCGAAGGTTATTCCTAGCGATGAAAGCTTGTGCTACGGAATTTGCAGATGTGGAAGAGGTCAAGAAAATAATCGTCGAAGGCGTTAAAAGGCATCACATCGCAGGAGTTCCAACACTGCTTCGAACAGCGGAAAACACGTCTGGACGGATGCATTGCTTCAAATGGAGAATACTGTGTAGGCGATAAAAGTGAATAGAATAACATTGCAAAATCGGTTTCTTTTGAGTATCCCCTCGTATGTATGCATATAGTTCTTTATTTTGAGTGAAGGATGAATACACAAATAGGTTGTGGGAGAAAACAACAGCAGCAACAACAACTACAACAAAATGGCTCTCAAGTGTTATTAGAGGAAACACTTTTGGCTTTTATCACCTAGTGTCTACTTATCGTTTATCACTTAATCTGGCTTTTCCTCTTCTTAACGACCAAATCTTATCAATACTTCGTTCACATCGTACACTGCTGCTGCGCTGCAGATAACGATGATGATGTTGGTAATGATGATAACGATGATGATGTTGGTAATGATGATAACGATGATGATGTCGATATTCATCATCACTACAGTCTTGCCATCTTCATCACTATCTTCCAAGTCCTTAGTAGTTACAGCCTTAGCCAGCTGATATCATCACCTTCCTTTCCATCACCGACATCCACTGCATCCTCACCACATCGCCACCATCATTACCGTGAATGACACGTACTTCACCTTCAGTTCAAACAACAACAACAACATCAACAACGTCAGAGCTTGTTTCACCGCCAATAAATCGACCAACACTGAATCTCCACCAGCGAAATTTAATCAGTTACATATCATTTTGACACTTAATCACTTCGTAGAACAACCACCATCAAAACCGCTACAACCACCGGCCTCTTCATACAACCACCGGCTACCATACCGTTATGATTACCAACTTCTCTACAACCGCAACACTGGCGAAGGTGATGTTCTTATAAGTGTGAGCGCCTATATATCAGACTGTATGTATGCATGTGTGTGTGTTTGTATATATGCGTGTGCGCGTTGTTTAGTATATAAACAAGGTTTATACGTACACACATATATGTACACACATATGTGTGTGTATGTATGTGTGTGTGTGTAGATGTGCATATATGTATGTATACACTCATATGTACAATGAGGTTTGTTTTGCATATATGCACATCTATCTATCTCTCTCTCTCTCTCTCTCTCTCTCTCTCTCTCTATATATATATATATATATATATACAGCGTGTAAATCCCAAACAAGGATAACATTGAATATGAACTGTAACATGCTTTCGTTAATTATTTTAGATATCAAACAGATATAGAGACTATCTCGGCCACCCCAATCTTAACCCCAAGGTATGCTTGATGTAGGGAAACAAAACTACAGAAGCACAAGCCAAGTGCTCATTTCAGTTAAATGGACATGAAGGAAGTACCTTGCTCACGGAGAGGCAACGTGTCACCCGGTCCAATCATCGCAAGCGCAGTCATAACACATTGATCACAATGCCTTGACTCTTGTATACATATACATATACATACATACACACACACACACACACACACACACACATATATATATATATATATATATATGTGTGTGTGTGTGTGTGTGTGTGTGTGTGTGTGTGTGTGTGTATGTGTGTATGTATGTATGTATGTATGTATGTATGTATGTATGTATGTATGCATGTATTATGTATATATATGTGTACACACACACATATACATATAGGGTATACAATCAGTAAGTCATCAGTTTCAAATGCCGAAGCTAAGTGTTTCGAGGCATTTTCATCAGCTATTTGGACGATAGACACTCTATCGGCCAAATAGTTCTATTTTGACAACTTACTGATTGTCCCATATACATATATATATAAATTCATCTATTTACGTAATACCGAGGTCTCATTCTTTTATTGTCATTTTATTATTAATATATATATATATATATATATATAAGGTTCCAGGCACATATACAAACAAACACGCGCATAAGATGCCGTCACATATTATCTAAATCCTGTTTATCTAATTCCAATCAATGTAATATTCACTATATGCTACATTGAAGTAGCTATATCTCGTCTAGGCATATTGCTAGCTGCGAGTACCCGTCATAGCCCCCAAAACGGCCATGAAATATCCGCTGTTCGCGCAAGCTGCTGCCAGGATGATTTGTCGTGTTCTGATATATATTGTCTTTCTAAACTCATCACCTTCAAAAGATAGATTATTACGGACGCAGTAACTTCGCAGACAAAAGTCAAAACTAAAACTTGCCCTGTGACCCAACAGGTCGCGGGTAGTTTATTATAGATAGATAGATAGATAGATAGATAGATAGATAGAAGATAGATAGATAGATAGATAGATAGATAGATAGATAGATAGAGGCAATGTTTTCATTTAAAATTTACTAATATGCCACTTTTGCAAATATTCGAAGTAGCGTCTTGCTCAAGTACATACATATATATATATATATATTTCCGCTCCACCGGTCACTCCTTGCAACACCTATCTGTGTTCGGTTTGTCCTTACACAGAGGCCATCCGGATTCCCGTTTGCGCCGTGAACAGGAATTAATCTTCTCTCTTCGCTCTTATACGCCATTTGGTCTCAACTCTCCCCCTCCTCATCTAACCCCCCTCTCCCCCCTCCTCACCTATCCTTTTCCCCCGACCCCTACTTCTTCAGTCCTTCATCCTTTCACCCCTACTCCCCTTCCCTTCTTCCCTCTTTCTCCCTCCCTCTTCCCCTTCCCTCTGCTCCCTCACTCCCTCTCTCCCCTTCTCTCTCCCCCTCTCCCTCTTTCCTCCTTCATCCCCCTTCCCCCTCCCTCCTCTCCCCCTCTCCCTCCTCCCTCCCCCTCTTCTTCCCCTCCCCTTCTCTCCCCCCTCTTCTCCCCCTCCCCCTCTTCTCCTCACTACACCACATGACTTTACACATCACATCACATATGATGTGCCATACTAATACACACACCAACTAATACATACTAATACGTACTAATACATACTAGTACATACTAATACATACACCAACCCTATACATACACACGTCTCAGACCCCGCATACGCACTTATACTCTCTCATACACACACACACACACACCTTATACATACCAATACGTACTAATACATACTAATACATACTAATACATACACCACCCCATACATACGCACGTCCAGACCAATCCTACGCACTAATACTCTCTCATACACACCACACACACACACACACACCTTTATACTACTAATACATACACCAACCCTATACATACATACATCCAGACCCCTCCTACGCACTATTAGCTGGTCCCTCAACCCTTTTATCAACCCTATTATCTCCCCTTATTTCGCTCTCGCGTCTCATGTTTGATCTTTGACCTCTGGCCGAAATCAGATCGCCATGTTGATTCGTTAGCTACTGCACGCATTTTTTTTCTCTCCTTCTTTCTGTGTTTTTCTCTCTCTGTGTATCTTTCTGTTGAAGAGCGTAGGCTCGAAACGTTAAAGACTTGTTTTATTTATATTTCCTGAGCGCCATACTAATACAATTGTTCGTTTGTTTTCCACCTGCCTTCGTCTTTTGTTTATTTTCATAAAGCTTCCCGTTTATATATATATATACATGTGTGTCTGTGTGTATGTGTTTCAGTGACGTGCCGGCTAGGTACCCAAGGTAGGCAGTACCTACCTTGAATAAAATAGATCGACAGCAACATTTTCCTTTTAGGCAAAATATGCACCTTATTCAATCAAATTATGAAGGTTACTATCATTACTATTCATAAAATGCAAAATATTTTATCATTTCATATTTTTGTAGATTAGGTTGGCATAATTCGACCCTGCTTTTCAATCTCAGTATTTAAGCTACGCATAGTACTGCTGTAGTACACGTGCTGTGTACAATCCTACAACACCGTTTTCTTTACGTGCTATAAGAGCAGAAGTAAATCTGCCTTCAACTCAGTGATGCGCCTGTGTTTCGCTGTTTTGTGTGTGCGTTTACTGCCTACCCTGTTCAATTACTGACAGCACCTGGCCGATATATATATACATATATATATATATATATATATATATATATATATATATATATATATATATCTATAACATTATTGGTGAATTGAGAAATGGAGCTGAACGCAGATTGAACAGAAATCGATTTATTTCATTCTACACGTGTTCGAAAGGCACAAATTACCAAAATCGGATTTTCAATCGGATTTTGGTAATTTGTGCCTTTCGAAACACGTGTAGAATGAAATAAATCGATTTCTGTTCATCTGCGTTCAGCTCCATTTCTTCAATTCAACAATAATGTTTTAATTTCAATTATCCGCACCACGCACGGTTGCAACGCCAGATGGTTGTACTCCAACCGTGCTGTTCACTGCTGTGATTTTTGCTACTAGGTATCGGTTAAACTTTTGATTAATCTACTACAAGATTATTCATCTTTCTATTTCACATAATATATAATAAGATATATATATATATATATATTATATATATATATATTTAGAGAGAAAGAGAGAGTAGTGGTACAACAAGACACCAATGATTCCTGGAAATTGCAATCGATAAATTTACGACACTATAGCTAAGCTTCATTGTATATATACTGGCAAAAATGTGTGAGTGCAGCGAACATAAAAAAATTTCGTCTTATCTCTAGGAAGAACATTAGATAAATGGACAACCCAAAACCGGATAATCTAGTACCTAGGTTTCGGACTTTTTAAATACGTTTGTTATCGTAAGTTTGATTAGTATTCTTCCGCTAGATTTACCTGGATAGTATTTCAAATGTTGCTATATCAATGCCAGTGTACTCGCCTGAACGCCTAGCCGTCAACAGAACCGAGAACATTGAAAAAATTTCAATGTTTTATTCAAGGTAGGTACTGCTTACCTTGGCTACATAGCCAGCACGACCCTGGCACACACACACACACACATTGGAAAATTAAATATTGCAATACAAATGTATTACTTTTCAGTCAAATGAAGCACCATATATATGTATGTATGTATGTATGTATGTATGTATGTATGTATGTATGTATGTATGTATTTATGTATGTATGTATGTATTTATGTATGTATGTATATATACATACATATATACATATATATGTGCATGTATATATATATATATATATATATATACATATATATGTATGTATGTATTATGTATGTATATATACAGATATATGTATGTATGCACAGACATTTATATATACATATAAATACACTTGTATATATATATATATGTGTGTATATATTTATATATATGTGTATATATACACATATATATACGTATGTATATGACAAAACCAATTGTCGATATTTTGAATGCATTTAATACACATCTTTCGGTTTGTGTGTGTGTGTGTGTGTTTACGTGCGCATGCAGCATATGTGTGTCTTCAACATGGATATTTTTATTCAACGGTTTCTCATATACAAGATTTATTCTACATTCTATTTGATCTGACGTTTCCTGTTTGCGGCACCCATTTTCAATGTTTGTGTGTATGTGTGTATGTGTATGTGTGTGTGTTTGTGTGTGTGTGGTGTGTGTGTGTGTGTGGTGTGTGTGGTGTGTGTGTGTGTGTGTGTGTGTGTGTGTGAATGCGATTTTGACTTTATCGCAAACTAACTTTGATTGATTCCTTTTCATCTCCTGTTTGTTAAAATATGCGATGATAATTTGTGGCGCTAGTTCAGTTCTTGCATAATATCATGGTTCACATGACAAACAAATATTTTCAGAAACCTTATGATGCGTATCACTGTTTACTCTAGCTCGACTTCATTCTTTACACTTTATAAAAACTCATCCGCTACACAACACCTCCCTTTTCTATATATAATATATTTCTGTGGTATTTCGTTGCTTGATTTTTTAAATGTAAACCATGGATTCCTTTCCTTTGATTTCTATTTATGCCTGACAATCTTTTTCCATCGCACTTTTACCGTTTTCCCTTATCTCTTCCTATCTCGAACTTGATTTCAACGTTTCTCTCTAACCTCTCCTTTCTCAAACAGTTCTTTATTAAAATAATTTCTTTCTTTCTCTCTTTCACCTTCTGTCTGAGTGTCTGAGTGTCTGTCTGTCTGTCTGTCTGTCTGTCTGTCTGTCTCTCTCTCTCTCTCTATCTCTTCATATATATAATTCTTTATCTATCTAGCTCGCTAACTAGCTATCACTACCAACACCGTAACCAGGACCATACTAACAACAGCACCGAACGAGCCAATGAGGAAGTACTTCCTACTAAAAGAAGCAAGCAAACCGTCCTCATTCACAACCTACCGTCATAGAAAAAGTTAGGTCCTTGGTTCGCTGCGCAGTTAAAACAAAAACTAGATGGTCCGCGTAAGAAAGCCTTTGATCCTGAGTCTGCTTCGCGAAAACCAACACGACGGACACAAAATATATTGTCCTTTAATATTGTCCTTTAATAAAGTCATATAGTGGCTCAGATATGTATATATAAATGTATGTGTACGTATGAATATAGGTGTGTGTCTGTGAAGGCGGCGAGCTGGCAGAAACATTAGCACGCCGGGCGAAATGCTTAGCGCTATTTCGTCTGTCGTTACGTTCTGAGTTCAAACACCACCGAGGTCGACTTTGCCTTTCATCTTTTCAGGGTCGATAAATTTAGTACCAGTTGCGTACTGGGGTCGATCTAATCGATTGGCTCCCTCCCCCAAAATTTCGGGTCTTGTGCCTAGAGTATATAGGTATGTGTGTGCGTGTAAATAAATATAACTAAATACGTACATATATATGTGTGTGAACGTGTGTGTGTGCGTATGTGTGTGTGTGTGTATGTTTATATCTGTATTTGAATATGTGTTTAAAGACACACGTACGTACATACGCACACACTCAAGCATGCACATACACACGCACATATATATTATTATTATGTCTATCTATCTATACGCTCATACACACACTCATACATACATACACACATACATACATACATACATACATACATACATACATACATACTACATACATACATACATACATACATACTTATATGAATGCATGCCCCTATATATGCATACTTTCGTACATGAAAAGATATATACACATCCAAATTCATAGTAATAATGCGATTTTAAATTTTAAAAAATAACATTTATTGCGGTGTTACAGTGCATTAGAGGGTTAAAAAGGGATTTTAATGTCTCCCAGAAATCGCGAGACTTTAGCTAATAGAGATAGGCGAAATACTCTGCTGACATGAAAGAAAGCAAAAAAGTAATAAAAAAAAACTGATAACAATAAAGAAAACAGCAGAACAGCAAACTCCTCTAATCAACTAATCAACCAATCAACAAAATTTTCAACAGTGAAGCAGATGGGAAAATAATCATGTGACAGAATGAGTGGGGAAAGTGAAGTGGAAGGAGAAGTAAGAGTTTGGTTTATGTCAAAGATGTAAAATAGCTGAATGAGACAGCTCTTTTGACGTTTTGGATTCCATGTCTGATTTGTCAGTGTCCGTTGTAGTGGCTGTCCTGCTAAATTATATTAAGCACACATGTTCGTTACGAGAAGGGGTAAGACCACCCTTGTGATATCTAAGAACGCATGCAATTTTCTAGCTGTGGTTGTAACCAGAATCGAACACACGCCACTTCTTATTTATTTATTTATTTATCATTCTATTTCAAGACAGAAAATGGTAAAATCATCAGGTATCAGATTAGAATGTCCAGATGTTCTTTTCGGTTCTCTACGCTCTGGGTTCAAATACCGCTTCGGTTAACTTAACTTTCATGCTTTAGGAATTGATATCAGCATTTCACTAATCTCAGTTTTGAACTGCTATACCTTATTATTGCACTTTCTTGATGCATGTACACTCTCAATGTCCATAACTCCGTTAATTCTGCATTTTTCCAGTTAAAATGTTTCGATGACTACAAAAAATTTTTGATTCCGGAACGTATTTAATAAGTGTGTCCCAATACTCATACTTTGAATACTTAAAATTCTTAAAAAGTGAAGCCAAACTTCCACACCACATTCTGTTGGGACACCCTGTATCACTTATACTTATTTTACAAATCATAATATTTATTGCTTATTTACAGTTCATACAACATTTTTATGAAACTAATTGAGACATCGAATTTAGAAATATTTTACAGGTTTCATTGTTTATGTTTTATTACTTTGAATATTGATTTTTTTGTGTGTTCAATTTCCAATTTTTGCTGACAATATCACTTTTCTACTTTATTTGACACATGAGTAGAACTCATGTCTGGAAGCCTCGTGACAAACTTAAATTGTTGAAAAAATCGACAATAGGACCCCTCCAATGGATCCTTCTATCTTCTTCCTTGTCAGTTGTTTGACCTTAACCAGTTGAGCATCTCCCTTAGAAGCTGACGATATGTGCATCTCTAATCATGAGCAGAAGTATTGGGTAAACATCATAGCCATGTGTTGAGAGGAATTCTTTGGGGTTTGGATAATTTACCTTTGGAAACACCCTTAAACAACCCTTATTCAGGGATCTTTTGAGTGGGGTGGACTACTCGACCTGTCATGCGCTGTTAATCTTTATATATGATCATCATGTCGCGCTCATATGGTTATGATGCCTGCTGTATCCTTATCAGATGGGTAGTCATGATGGGTATACAGGGCTTCGTATATTTGTACCCTAGTGTCACTTTGATGGCATGCACTGCTTTGTCACTCAATAATAATAATAATAATAATAATAATAATAATAATAATAATAATAATAATAATAATAATAATAATAATAATAATAATAAAATGAACCAAAAAATTATAGACCCATAACCTGCTTCACAACAATGTATAAAATACTAACAACCGTCTTGACTTAATATACATATAGTATATTGGTATATTCCTTAATGAACAAAAAGGATGTAAACGTGGGTTCTATGGTTGTAAATATCAGCTATTCATCAATAAGATGATCTTGGAAGATTGTCACAAACGACAAATAAACTTGTCGATAGCCTGGATAGACTATAAAAATGCTTTTGATAGTCTACCACATAGCTAGGTTAAGAAATGTCTGGTAATATATAAAATAACACATCCTCTGCGAAACTGCTTGTGTGTAAGTTTGAGATCATGGAGAAACACACTGACTTTGAACAGTGGCACTGAATCTCTCAATGCTGGAGATGTGAGTATTTGATGTGGCATTTTCCAGCGTGACTCTCTATCACCACTCCTCTTTTGCTAGCCTTAATACCTCTCTCGAAATTGCTTGATGATGTACAATATGGCTATAAAATGTTTGATAAAAATATAAATCATCGTTTTTACATGGATGATTTAAAGCTCTTTGCAAAATTGACCAATAACTACATGGCTTACTAGAAATTGTTAACAATTCAGTGCTGACATCAGGATGAAATTTGGCGTCGATAAATGTGCAAAAGCTACCTTTAACAAAGGAAAAATGATACAAATATCCAACGTTAATCGTGACCAGCAGAATATCATAAAGAAGTTAGAACCAGCGGAAAATTACAAATACCTAGCTGTATTTGAAGCTGATGGATTCAAATATTCAATGATGAGGGAAAGGATCAGAAATGAATGTTATCGCAGGGTAAGAGCAATACTCAAGACAGAGCTGAATGCAAGAAACAGGATCGAAGCGATCAATTCCTTTAGCCATACCGGTCGTGACTTTCAGTTTCAATATCATTTACTGGTCAATTACAGAAATATGTAATCTTCACAGAAAAATATGAAAATTGTTAACAATGCATAGAATGCACCACCCTAGGGCAGATATAGAAGGACTTTACCTGTCACGAAAAGAGGGTGGTCGTGGGCATTTACAACTTGAATTAACAATGAAGATTGCCACAATTGACCAAATCCCCTACCTGAAAAACTCTGATGACTGGATATTAAAACTTGTCTCAATGCACGAAAACAAGAAAACATCATAACAAAACGGGCAAACAAATATCTAAGTGAATTCCAAATACAACAAACCCCAGAATTAGACTTACTGGAAACAAGCACAGAAAAAGCTAAGCGTATGAAAACCCGTGCTAAAACTGCTACCTTAGATATTCTTACTGATAAATGGCTGGAAAAGCTCTCAATGGCAAATACCCAAAGAGAGCTTATAATGCTGATGTTGATAAAGCCCTTACCCATCAATGGTTAATGTCTTCTGGCTTAAAATCAGAAACTGAAGGGTTTATCACAGTAGTCCAAGATCAATGCTTACCTACAAGGAGTTACCAGGCCAACACATTAAAGAACGGCAGTAGCCCAACATGTCGTGTATGTAAACAAAAAAAATGAAACCATTGATCATGTTGTCTCCATATGTAGTCTTCATGCGCCTACAGAATATCTCAACAGGCATGATAGAGCAGCACAATATATTCAATGGGTAATTTGCAAAAGCCTGGACTTGCCCCATGATAAAAACTGGTGGGAACACAAACTACCTCCAGTGCTTGAAAACGACCACATCTCACTTCTCTGGAACTTCCCCGTTCAAATTCACAGAAAGATAGATGCGAATAGGTCAGACATTATATTGAAGGACTTCAGACAAAAATCATTCCTCGTCATTGATATGACTATCCCAATTGGCATAAATATATCTGTCAAGACCTACCAAAAACTGAGCAAGTATAAAGCTCTTGAAATAGAAATTGGCAAAATGTGGAACGTCAAAACTATAACACTAGCTGTTGTCATAGGTGCCTAAAGAATGATAGGAAAAGGGACTGATTGCTACCTAGCTGAGATACCAGGAAACCCCAGAATGGCAGAAATTCAAAAGATAGTGATCATGGGAACTGCTCTTGTGGTCACCTGACCTCCTAAAAGCAGCAGTGACATTCCTCCACCGAAAATTCTATCCCACTGTCTTCAAAAGAGAAAGGAGACAATGTACGCTATATATAAGGCGGAATGGTCACGTCTGAAACGCTTTCCACCACGGGTCTGGTTGACTAGATTTGACACATTATCTAAAACCACCACCACCACCACCACACCAACAACAACAACAACAGAAACGCATTGACGTTCCAGTAAGAAGATTCTATACCGTTGCATGACATGCTAGAAACAGCATCTAAATCTATTTCATGTCACACCGTTAAAAGAAATGGGGGAAAGCGTAGCCTTAGATAAACTGAAAGTATAAGAGAGTGGGCAGGTCACTGTTAGAGCACATTTGAGCAGAGTTCTATCCTATGAGAGTTGACCTCTATCAAGCTAAACAAAAAAAAAAACAGCAACATCTATTATAATCATTTTCATCAGCACAACCAACGCCACGACCACCAACCACCACCACAACAACAACAACAACAACAACAACAACAACAACAGCAGCAGCAACAACCATTACAACCAATAATGTCTCTTCCAGTACAACCACTAACACCATCAAAACCAGCTGCCCGCTCGTGCCTTGTCTTGACAAGTTGGGAAATGACATGTCTGTCAAACGTCAGGTGATACAGCTGTTTGGTCAGTACTGAGGATTGATCATCCTGTTTAGGGAGTCAACGAATACACACACACACACACACTGGCAACACACACACACACACACACACACATATATACATATATACATACATATTTTCTTTTCTTTTTTTCTTTTTTACTTGTTTCAGTCATTTGACTGCGGCCGTGCTGGAGCACCGCCTTTTTAATCGAGCAACTCGACCCCGGGACTTATTCTTTGTAAGCCCAGTACTTATTCGATCGGTCTCTTTTTGCCGGATCGCTAAGTGACGGCGACATAAACACACCAGCATCGGTTGTCAAGCAATGCTAGGGGGACAAACACAGACACACAAACATATACACACACATACATATATATATATATATGCATATATTCGACAGGCTTCTTCCAGTTTCCGTCTACCAAATCCACTCACATGGCATTGGTCGGTCCGGGGCTATAGAAGAAGACACTTCCCCAAGGTGTCACGCAGTGGGACTGAACCCGGAACCATGTGGTTGGTAAGCAAGCTTCTTACCACACAGCCACTCCTGCACCTATACATATACATATAAATATAAAGATAAATATACTCACAATCACACCACATACAGCCAAATACACACGCGCACACACACGCAGAAATGCATCCAATCATTCATACATGTATGTGTGTGTGTGTGTGTGTGTGTTTGTGTGTCTGTGTGTGTATGTATATATATACATGTATATGTATATGTATATATATATATACACACACACAAACATACATATACATATACACACACATATATATGTATAAATACAGACATACAGATACACACACACACGGACATATATATGTATGTATATATATATAGATATATCCACACACACACACACATATATATATATATGAATATATATATATGACTGTTAGTGCATTGTACTGACTAACTGAGTATGTGCCTTAAAATTTATAAGGTTTAGTAATTGCTGCCAAACCGTAAATATTTTCCGGTGTTTAAACCACAAATAGTATTTCCACGTAGAAATAGAAATCCAATCAATCTAATCAGCATCAAGCCTTAGACAATCATTAGATAGAATAATAATAATAATAACAACAACAACAACAATAATAATGATAATCCTTTCTAATATAGGCACAAGGCATGAAATTTGGAGGTGGGGATTGTCGAATACATCGACCCTAGTACACAACCGGTACTTATTTTATCGACCCCGAAGGATGAAAGGGAAATTCGACCTCGGCGGAATTTGAACTCAGAACGTAACGACGGGCAAAATACCTATTTCTTTACTACCCACAAGGGGTTAAACAGAGAGAGGACAAACAAGGACAGACAAACGGATAAAGTCGATTACATCAACCCCAGTGCGTAACTGGTACTTATTTAATCGGCGAGCTGGCAGAAACGTTAGCACGCCGGGTGAAATGCTTAGCGGTATTTCGTCTGCGTTACGTTGTGAGTTCAAATTCCGCCGAGGTCGACTTTGCCTTTCATCCTTTCGGGGTCGATAAATTAAGTACCAGTTACGCACTGGGGTCAATGTAATCGACTTAATACCTATGTCTGTCCTTGTTTGTCCCATCTGTGTTTAGCCCCTTGTGGGTAATAACATAATAGGTACTTACTTAATCGGCCCCGAAAGGATGAAAGGCAAAGTTGACCTTGGCGGAATTTGAACTCAGAACGTAACGGCAGACGAAATACGGCTACGCATTTCGCCCGGCATGCTAACGGTTCTGCCAGCTCACCGCCTTTCTAATGCATCAATACCAATAGATGACAATGCTTCTCTAAAAGAAACGGAGAAATTTTCAAAATCCAAAGATCTGGAAATAGAGGTAACTCGAAAGTGGAGTCTAAAAACAAAAACAATTCCTATCATAGTACGCGCATTAGGTATGATGAAAAAATATTCAGACAAATACATAACAAAAACACCAGGAATAACAAGTATATATATCATACAGCAAAAATCACTACTAGGCACTGCACACATCCAACGTAAAACCTTTCAATACAGAAGCAATAACGGCATCACTACAAACCCTAGCACGTACTCAAGGCACACAGAGCTGCGCTCGGTGGAGCAATGAAAGCACGGGATAAATATAATACTACTGAATAATAATAATAATAATAATAATAATAATAATAATATAATAATAATAATAATAATAATAATAATAATAATAATAATAAAAGGGGGTAAAGACCCCTTCGGTCATGAAAGACCATGGGATTGCACCTAGAAAGTTACCCTCCTAGACACAAGTCCGGGCAAGGTGTTTATGGAAGACCAGCAGCCGCCCATGCAGACCAGCCTCCCCTCTCCACGCCACCAGTGTTATCCAAGGGAAAGACAAAGGTCGATACAGCTTGGCACTAGTTACGTCGCAACTCATTTCTACAGCTGAGTGAACTGGAGCAACGTGAAATAAAGTGCTTTGCTCAAGAACACAACACGCAGCCGGTCCGGGATTCGAGCTCACACCTCACGATCGTAAGCTCGACGCTCTAACCACTGAGCCATGCGCCTTAATAATAATAATAGTAGTAATAATAATAATAATAATAATAATAATAACAATAATAATAATAATAATAATAATAATAATAATATAGCCTTATGCCCTGATGCAGTACAGTGGCTCTCATGGCGTTTGATCTTAGCTGGCTGGAAGTGTTATCACGTACTACTACTACTACTACTACTACTACTACTACTACTACTACTACTACTAATAATAATAATAATTCTTTTATGTAATAATAATAATAATAATAATAATAATAATAATAATAATAATAATGATATAACCTTATGCCAGGGGTGGGCAAACTTTTTTGATCGCGGGCCGCACAGTGCGTCTTTGGAACCTTGGCGGGCCTCATTTATAAAAATCAAGTGAAAATATTTTTAAAGGCGGTTATAGACCTATAAACACACAATTGATTGAAAGGAAATTTTGTGAAATATTCCTCTCGGCGGGCCGCATGAAAACCTATGGCGGGCCGCATGCGGCCCGCGGGCCGTAGTTTGCCCACCCCTGCCTTATGCCCTGATGTAGTACAGTGGCTCTCATGGCGTTTGATCTTAGCTGACTGGAAGGAATATTATCATGTACATTGTTTTGATTTGGTATAAAAGATGCGCTATAGATTTGCTTAAGGCTGCTGTGTTGTTCACAATGGATTAATTAACAACGTCCTCAGCACATGTACTGTTATGCAAAATTGAATGACCAGACTGACTAGTTTGAGGTAGCTGGGTTTGTATACGTTGTATTTTATAAATAATTTAAAACTATTAATACCGTTGAGGACAGAAGAGGAACATTCTTTCACTGATGACGTTTACAAACCACCCAGATTAGGTATTTTTTTCTGCCCGAAGAGATTAATGCTTTTGATGTACCTCTTTAATTTCAAAGCGAGGTCAAAACTGTTAACTTAAAAAGGAATAATTACCTATGACAATTACATACATACCGTACTAATTACTCTTTGAATTTCAAAACCAGGTATTTCAAAACCAGGTATACTTTTCCTGTAATTCACTGGTGAAAATGTTGTCACACGACGTGATAAGTACATTCCGTCATCCGTTAAATTTCTAGTCCATCTAACGGGCTTCCAAACTATTTCTGTCCACTCAACTTTATTAACAAGGTAAGGGTTAACCAAAATTTATGGTATAAGTCGCCTGGCAAAGATAGCATGTAGAAAAATCGAACATCGGATTTCATGCTTTGGAATTGAGATTCTTAACCATTCAGTCATAAATACGCTTGCACGCATCCATATATTCAAGGATACAATCTCTGCGTCGCCGTTCGGCCTGCTAGAAATAACAAACAAATTTTCTTTAAATCACACTTTGCCGTCTTAGAAATAGCAAAACATTGAGTAATGATATCGTAGCTGTGTTATCCTTTGGTAAAAGAGCAGATTAATCAATGCTGAAGCGCCTTTTTACCATAGGTTTGCCTACTCACCGGGAGCTAAATAGCGACTATAATATATGAGAGAGACATACGCTCACATTGTCAAATACAAACGCAAACTCACTTGTAGTATGAGTGGCAGACTTAATCCATGTCCCGGTTTCATATCACCACCTGGCACTTTGGGTATTTTTAGTGAAGTCCAATCTATTGCAATCATTCAGGTCAGATTTTCAGTTTGAAGAGACCGTTTCACTTCCTCTCGCCAGAGGTCGTTTGAAGGGTCATGGACAGTGCTTTTTTTCCATGACTACAAAGATAAAAGATACTGGCATGCCTGAATGTTCACATGATACACACGTAGACACACAACCGCAAACACGTGCACCTATATAAACACAAGCACACACTTTCTCAACCCTTGGCTACGTTCATTAGGTCTTAGATAACACATTAAAATACTACTTTCAAAATGAGTGGTGTGGGTATGAGGAGAAGAACAATTGGTAAGTTTGGTGTGTAACAAGAGTAATGTGAGAGGTGGAGTGACAAAAGAGATTGGGTGGGGGAGCGTAGTAGATGTGTGTGGGTAATGGTGGGAGTTGGTTCGTTGAGTGAAAGGGAATTCAGTGTCGCTGAGTGAGAGGACTGGTGTTAGTGAAAGTAAACCTTTGTTTGCAACGGAGTAAGAGGTGACTATTAAGGGGTTCAATAATGGTGTTAATATATATTTGTGTGCGCGCGCGCGTGTGGATTTGTGTGACAGAAAAAAAGGATGGATTTGGCTGAAGATACGAAGAAAGATTCTGGGACGTCAAGTGAGAGGGCTATGTGTAATGAGTACGTTGTGTGTTGGAGGTGGTGATTAAAAGTAGGCTTAGAGGGTTCAGCGAGGAGAGGGGTATAAGTGTTGGCGGTTAGGGTCTAAGGGAGTAAGGTGAGTGGTGATTTGTATTTAATAAGTCAAGTCAGCAAAGGTCATCCAACTGACAAGCAGTGTTTAAAGATAAAGCGAAAACGCATTCGGGGTCTTCCATCATTTTACTCAACTTTAATCCTCCCCTACTACCACTTCTTCTTCTTCTTCTTCTTCTTCTTCTTCTTCTTCTTCTTCTTCTTCTTCTTCTTCTTCTTCTTCTTCATCTCCTTCTCCTCCTCCTCCTCCTCTTTCTTCTTCTTCAATATCTTCTTCAACTTTTTCTTCTTCTTCAATATTATTATTATTATTATTATTATTTTATTATTATTATTATTATTATTATAATAATAATAATAATAATAATTATTATTATTATTATTGTTATTATTATTATTATTATTATAATTATAATATAATAATATAATAATAATAATTATTATTATTGTTGTTGTTGTTGTTGTTGTTAAGGCGACGAGATGGCAGATTCGTTAGCGCGACGGACGAAACGCTTAGCGGTATTTCGCCCGTCGCTACGTTCTGAGTTCAAATTCCGCCGAGTTCGACTTTGCCTTCCATCCTTTCGTGGTCAATAAAATAATTACCTGTTGAATACTGGGATCGGTGTTATCGACTAGTTCCCTCCTGCCAGAGGTCTGGGTTTGTGTCTTTAGTGGAAAGGATTACTATTACTATTATTGTATGTTTGACTTTTGCTTTGTAATTTGTCCTCACCAGTTTTTTTATGGGCCAGGTCCAGGTTTTTGCAAATTACCCAGTGAATATATTGTGCAGCTCTATCATGCCTGTTGAGATGCTCTGTTAGCGCAAGAAGACTGCACATAGAGATAATATGATCAATGGTTTCATTTTGTTGTTGACTTGCCGTTCTTTATTATGTTAGCCTGGTAGTTCCTTGTAGGTTGGCATCGATTTTGGGCTGCTATGATAAACCCTTCTGTTTCTGACTTTAAGCCAGAAGACACTAACCATTGATGGGTAAGGGTTTTGTCAACATCGGTATTATTAGCTCTCTTTGGGTATTCGCCACTGAGAGGTTTTGCTTCATATTCTTCAGGCACAAACCACATATCATGACGAACTAAAATATTGAATAATAGAAGAAACGGGGGAAAAATAAAACTGAGAAGGCAGCGTATAGAAAACTCAGTGTCACTCGTTTCCGATCATCAGCTGGTAAACCGAGCCTGGTTTACTTTTGAGCATGAGCTGTCTGAATCTTCTTTGAAATGTGAAATGAAAATCTGAAGGAAAAGCTTATCCTTATGTTCTTTCGTTAAAAAACCTTTGTGAACGACACCTGCGAGAAACGGCCGCTTCCAGCTCATGCTCTTGATTTCAATTTTAGTTCACGTGGTAATATTATCATAAACGTCATAAACTCCATACAATCGAAGTCAAGAAATTGCGTTGCTGTTTAAGCAATGTTCCAAAATAATACTTTTAAGTAATGTCTTTAACTAATACTTTTAATTAATTAAATAAGAGTGTGTATGCGAGTGTTCATTTTGCATGTGCTTGTCTCTCTCAGACACACACACGCTCAGAAACATATCAATTCAGCTTATTAATTAAACATTTTTTAATTTCAAATCCACAACGAATTTCAAGGAGGCACGTATTTGCAAAAACAAACAAAAAAAAGTACTTACCCGCATGAATACAAAACGTTAACAGGTCATTTCTTTTGTTCAAACTATCGATACCTTGAGTAAAAATTCTCAGTTTTTCACCCAAGCAAAGATCACAACATATTGTTAATTTGAATCCCGTTCCTGTAAGGTTACGCATTATCTGCAATAGACCATATAATCATGAATTCATGAGGTCTTGCCTCACGCAAGAACCATATAACCTTCGACGATGAATATTTGCTGGTAATAACGGCATTTGGATGAGAATTCCGGTACCCCAATACATGTTCAAAGTTGATTACAGCTGTTTGATTCAACCTTTGCACTGTATATTATTGACTTAGCCAGGCGGTTACCGAAAACGAGCAACTCTAAATAATGGAAATTGGAACATTTCAGTTATCATATGTTAACACAATACTCTACATTTTTATTGAGTTCTGTAATTTAACGCTTCCGCTGAATCAACAGAGATTTACATATACATACAAACATATATACATGCATACATACATGTATGTGTGCATATTCGTGTGTATGTTCATACACATACATATATGCATTTACATATATGCATACATGCATATATACACATGTATAAATATGTACACACACGCATAGAGACATACATATATATGCAGGTATTATGTAAAAGTATGTATATACATTTATATATATGAGTGTGTGTCTGAGAGAAAGAGAAGGAGAGAGAGAGAGAGAGAGAGAGAGGGATATATATATATAGAGAGAGAGAAAGAGAAAAAAGTGCGTGTGTCTGTAGCGTGTGTACGCGCAATTTTATCGAAATAATTGAATCTCCTTTTCATATATATATATCAAAAATGAAAATCAAATACTGAAATATACATAAGAAAAAT
Source organism: Octopus sinensis (assembly GCF_006345805.1). NCBI lineage: Eukaryota > Metazoa > Mollusca > Cephalopoda > Octopoda > Octopodidae > Octopus > Octopus sinensis. Next base: position 126,657,728 of record NC_043001.1, on the reverse strand, counting down.
TGGCGGGAAAATATGGCAGGAATGCCCAGGGTTATTCTCATATATATATGTTTTCCGTCTTTTCTGATCTTGTTTTGTAAAGTCTTGTTTTTTTCTTCTTTTACCCCCTTATATTTTAGTTTCTTTAAATCCCAGTTGCTTATTGTTACGGGGGTGAGGGATGGGAAAATGCCTTCTTTTTTGTGTCATTAGTGATTGGTGGATTAGGACCCATCAAATATATAGAGCCCTGGATTAAGGAGATATAAAAGATTTAAAAGATTTTGAAGTTTATCTCTAAACACCGTTTCTTTGGTGTGGTCACACACACACACACACAGCACAAGCACACATACGCGCACACACTCACACATACATACATACATACATACATACATACATACATAACATACATACATACATATATATATATATATATAATATATATATATATATATATATATATATATATATATTATATATATATATATATATATATAACGTTTTCTTGACGCTATAACATGGGTGTTCTATAAATAACTATGTTGCTGTATTTTAACGTCAGGAAGACGTCTTTTCCAGCTGGTTAACGACACACAGCCTGTGTCCGATTTATAGTAAGTAAGAGAGCAAATCACTCCCCTCCAGCTTGGCAAGACCAGTAGACCATGATTTCTTGGTCTTTACTCTTCATCGGTGCCCATACCTGCCTGCTAGAGATGGCAGTCAATCATCCCCACTCACAATATATAAACAGAGAAGCGGCAGATAGTAGCTGATCTCGTAACGAGCAAAATAAATAGTTCTAAAATCTCTAAAACTAGCAATATATATATATATTTCTAAACTACCCACAAGGGGCCAGACACAGAGGGGACAAACAAGGACAGACAAAGGGATTAAATCGATTACATCGACCCCAGTGCGAAACTGGTACTTAATTTATCGACCCCGAAAGGATGAAAGGCAAAGTCGACCTCCGCGAGATTTGAACTCGGAACGTATCGGCAGACGAAATACGGCTACGCATTTCGCCCGGCTCGCAAACGTTTCTGCCAGCTCGCCGCCTTCTAATATATATATATATAAGCGTGTTCGCGTGCGCGCGTGTGTGTGTATACATTGTATTGCTTCCTCTTCTTGTTTTATCAAGTCGCAGCTTTTCAAGGCGATACAACTTTCAACTTAAGTGAAGCGATATGGATTGCACTCGTCTAAACAGCAACATTGCTGAAAATCTTACTGCAGAATCCCCAACGTCAGTCACGACTGAGCGGACATATTAAAGATATTCTAACCGTGACCATTGTTATTTGTTTTGTGAAAGTAGGAAGGTTCTACTTTACATTATTTTTTCTGTCATTTTTGTTTTTAAATGGACATGGTTTTGGTTGAGAGAAAGAGAGAAAGAGGGGCAATGGAGTGAGAAAGAAAGAAAGAGATTCGACTATTATTTCTTGCAAATAAAACGATTGCGATTTAATTGCTCTCCTTCGCCGGCTTGGGGTCACTAACACCATTTTCAACCATGTTTCTGTCTCTCTGTATAGATATAGTTTCCGATGTTCCACCAATGATAAACTGTGTAAAATGTTTCTCTATATATCATACTCAAAGAATATACATACTTAAAAAAGTATATATATATCATTGAAAAGTCAGAATGTTTAGTGCTAAATTAACACTGATCGTGCTTACCTTTCATCAGAGCTACTTCAGTCATCATTAACCCGACAGTTTTTCAGAAACAAGACAACACTATCCGTTGTATCATTTATGTAAATTTGAATGCGATTTCTTCACTATATTTTTCAGAATATAGGTTGAATGTGGGCTATAATTGTTATGTATTCGTACACGATTGTCTACCAATCATTTGGATAACTTTTGTGGGGCGGAGTGTGTAGCTTAGAATATTTGCTTGAGAAACAGCGATAACACAGCCCCTAGATATACGAGCATTTCTCATACATTTGCCTAGGATCAGTAACGGTAGTAGCTGCTGTGAAGTTTATGTCCCTGAAGAGAAAACTATTCATTTCGATGCAGATTTACTCATGAAGCAGCTGTTACTTTGCATAAGGTCAGTCGTAGATAGGCAGTTCTACAATCAATATGTGCTCCAGTTGTAACTATCCCAACTTTAAGATCAGTAGGCTATTATTTGAAGAAAATATGGCTACCGTGGGTTTCTTTTTCCTAGCTAGTCTCGTAGAGGAATTTTTTCATTTGATCCTTGTCTACGTCATATAATTGTAGGTGGTGAACTGGTAGAATTGTTGGAACATGGTACAAATTTATTTGCGGTATTTTTTATAAGTCTCTGCACTCCAAGTTCAAAGTTCGCTGTGTCATCTTTGCGTTTCGGGAAAGGGTGGAATAAAATAAAGTACCATTACAAGGCAGCGAATTGGTGGAATTGTTACAACGCTAGACGTGATGTTTCGCGTTACATTTTCTAGTTAATATTCATTCTGGCTTATTCGATGACAACATCCTGTTTAATAATACAACCTGCTCCTTACGTAGTTTAGGGATGCCCACTCTGTTGCAAGCATTAAGACCAGGTTTCCAGTTGAAGGTAAATTCCAGTAGTCCTCAAACGGGTCATAAGCACTGTACTTTCCGCCATGGTTAAACGCTAAGAATGCTGAAGTTTATATAGAAATTGTAAGGTCAGGCATTTATATGGACTGGGAAGGATTTAGCTGTGCGTGATTCATGAGTAAAAAGGGCTCCAATATGTTGTGTGTTGCATACGGAAAGAACTTCCAACTAGCTTCATCTTCAACTACAAAATTAGCAGTTAATTCCAAATAAATTTGTCGTGAAAGAATTTCTCTCGGCAAATTGGTTGGAATTATCAAGTCGTTCGTTACCCGAGTTACCCAGTGAGATGGGAATGACATGTGCAGAACTACGGTGAGACAAAGATAGAATTTAATAAAATAAAACATGAGCTCATTGCAAGAAAGATCACGGAATGGCAGGTCTAATGTATTAAATTATATAAATGTGGGTGGGTAATTACTGGTGTCACATGAGGACATCATTAACAATGGTGAGCAGAACTGATAGAAGGTGAGAAAGATAGCAGTAAACGGAGAGTCGGAATGAAATTCGGAGATGGAGAGATACAGATGAAAAAAAAAAAAAAAAAGAAAGAAAAGGCAAATGGAGATGAGAGAAAGGTGGAAACAAAGAGAATGTCAGATTGTTAAATAAATAGATTAAATGTGAAAAGCCGAACTGCGGCTATATTTGCAGCTAAACTACCTACCAAACAATCAACAGCATCGCCACCACTGTCGCTGGAGGGTTCGTAACTCTGGAGGTTATATAAACTATAGAAGTTCGTAGCTTTTATTACTATTATCCCATTTGTATTACCCTTAATTTCTTTAAAAACATTGGACACACTGTATCTATAGCTTGTCCCCCCACTCCGCCTCCTCCTCCTCCTCCTCCTCCTCCTCCTACTACTACTACTACTACTACTACTACTACTACCACAAAAGAACCACGCCAATGATAATAACTAAAGATAATCTATCTATCTATATATCTACCTATCTATCTGCCTGTCTGTCTGTCTGTAAATATATGGGTACATGTATACAAATATACATATGCAAGTAAACATATACACACACACATACAGACACAGACGCATACACACATGCATATATATATATATATATATATATATATATATAATAAACCTTTACGTAAATAAATAACGTGAAATACACGAAGGGACGAACAAAAAAACAAACGGGTCATTCAAAGCCTTCATTCTTCAGTCAGAAACTGATCCCTCATCGCAGATTTCGGCTGTTTAATTCTGAGATCCGCTCTGAATCAGCCAGCCACAGAAGGAAAGAATGAAACGCAACAGAGAAAAACATGATACGAAAAATCTTTTTGGGGGACAGTAACGGTTAAAAACATGGATGACACAGGCGCCCTACGGCTTTGAGACAAATATATATATATGCGTATGTGTGCGTGTGTGTATATGTATGTATGTATACATATATATATATATAGAGAGAGAGAGAGAGAGAAAGAGAGAGAGAGGGAGAAAGATAGTGATGGTGAAGAGGAGGATTATGATGATAATGAATACGACTATAACGATGTCAATGATGATAATTATGACCATGATGATGACCATGATGATCATGATCATGATGATAGTGGTAACGATTATATACAATGATGATGAAAAGGAGGAGTCTGTGGAAAAATGGTTACAAAAACAAGACTAAAATTTCCAAAAAAAAATTACATAATGCAAAAATATATACAGAAATAATACACCATCAGATAAGAAAAAAAAAGAAGGTATAAAACCACGCCATCATTGTTGACATCGCCATCACTATCATCATCATCATCAACAAGAAGAAGAAGAAGAACAGCAACAATAGTTACAACAACAGTAATAATAACACGATTAGTGACAGTATTACAATAAGCAATCTACGAGACAATTGTTTGCAATTTGGAACGTCCCCCTCCAACACACTTCATCACAAACCCCGTGAAAAAAAAGACGATCTATGAAAACTAATCTTCTTTTGACAGCCACCGGTTGATTATTAGGGTCTCTTGTAAACTTGTCAAATTAATGGTAATTTGGTCTTTTTGACATTCACACACACACACATTCACACACACACGCACACGCACATACACGCACACAGAAACAAATACATATCTTATTCCTTAATGATTTTTATTCTTGTTATCATTTTCTGTTTTCTTTCATTCTCTGAATTCTTTCCCTCGTTTTTATTTCTGTTTCGAGAGGTTTCTTATGTCGCACACCAACATGAATATACATGCATACATACACACATATATGCAATGCGTACATATATATATAATTATTTATATCAGTGTATGTGTATATAAGCGCACACACACATACAGACACCCTTGCACACACACACACACACACACACACACACACACACACACACACATATATATATATATAAATTGGCCTGCTCGCTTAGCCAGCGGGGTGGCGTCATTTAAAGGCTAAAACAATGCGAAGAGCATTGTGACCAGCGATGTGTAGCAACATCTGATAGCCTGGTTGGTCACGGTGACGGTGACGGTGATATATATATATATATATATATAAATAGGGTAAAAAAAGCCCTTCGGTCATGAATGACCATGGGATTGCACCTAGAAAGTTCCGCTCCGTGACACAAGTTTAAGAAAGGCTGTTTATGGAAGACCGACAGTCACCCATGCATCCCTCCCTCCCCTCTAACCAAGCGAAAGGCAAATGTCGGTATAGCTTGGCACCAGTGACGTCGCAATTCATTTCTGCAACTGAGTGACCTGGAGCAACGTGAAATAAGTGTCTTGGTTCAGAACCCAACACACAGCCCTGTCTGGAAATCAAACTCACTACCTCATGATCGAGAGCCTGACGCTCTAACCACTGAGCCATTCAAATATAAATAATATGTCTGTATAGGTATATGTACGTATCGCTTAATATCTACTCCTGTACACTATTGTGCAGGTATATAGTAATTTCTTCTCATCACGAATCAGATCAGGCTGTTATGATAGCTACTATGCTTCACTGAAGAGGCATAATAAGGCTGAAGCATTTTCCTAATTTCCATCATGTTTGCTAAAAGTAAAGATAACTGATCTCTCTCTCTGTTATATGTTACTTGACCATTTCGAATTAATGGTTCAAGTGGTTCGAAACATTCGATCGTTAAATGGGATGTATTCACGTATATATTATTAATGTCAGTTATGGTTTCGATATTTATCACTGCTCTGACTTCTGGTATTGTCAAATGTGGTTAGTCCTTAAATTTGGCATTACTTTTGCTATAGGGTGAGACTGGGTCATTTAATCAAAATTAGTAAATTACCAATAATCTTTTCTTCATTGGCAGTAGCCCTGAAGTATTGGGGAAGGGGTCTAGTCGACTACATCGACTCAGTGCTCAACTGGTACTCATTTTTATCGACCCCGTAAGAATAAAAGGCAAAGTCGACCTCGGTTGTATTTGAACTCAGAAGGTAAAGACAGACGAGATGTTGTTAAGCATTTTTCCTGGCATTCTAACGATTCTGCCAGCTCACCTCCTTAACTAACCTGTTAATAATGAAAACCTTAGGCGGCGAGCAGGCAGAAACGTTAGCATGCCGTTACGTTCTGAGTCCAAATTCCGCCGAGGTCGACTTTGCCTTTCATCCTTTCGGGGTCGATTAAATAAGTACCAGTTACGCACTGGGGTCGATATAATCGACTTAATCCGTTTGTCTGTCTTTGTTTGTCCTCTCTGTGTTTAGCCCCTTGTAGGTAGTGAAATAGGTATTTCGTCTGTCTTTACGTTCTGAGTTCAAATTCTGCCGAGGTCAACTTTACCTTTCATCCTTCTGGAAGTCGATAAATTAAGTACCAGTTGCATACTGGGGTTGATGTATTCGACTGGCTCCCTTCCTCCAAATTTCGGACCTTGTGCCTAACGTAGAAAAGAATAATGAAAACATTGGTAGAATATGTTATATGTTTTTCCTTTTGATTTCACTAGATTTACTTGTTTTTCAGATGATTATTTTAATTAGGTAAGTTTTGTTTAAAGTGATTGTCCTCGCTAGATATTACGTAGAGATTAGCAACCCTGATACAAATGAAAGAGTAAAGTAATTTAAACGTTTTAAGACGAAGAAGAGAATGCGGGTACTATTTGATGGCACAACGGGAACATGCAAACAAACCGAATGAGTGAATGAACGAATAAAGACACACGCGCACATTATTGAGACGTGTTGTGGTAATGAAATTTTAAAAGCATTTTGAAAATTTTCATTCCAAGAATAGTCAATGCTCTTTATGACACTTTTTCATAGGAATACTTAAGAATAGCCCGTACTTTCAATGAGACTTCTTTTTATATAAGAATACTTAAGAGAAAGTTTATGGTACGAAACCGGCAACAGTCGACGATTTGAACAAGAATGTGCTCAAATACCAAACGAAATGTTTCTTGATGCTTGCAATTCCATGCATCAGTTATCAGCAGAGCCTGCGCAAGAATGGTCATGAGTTTGAAAACGCGAATTCATAACAAAAATTAAATTCTGTCAGTGGGTTCTATTAAATTTTATAATTTAAATCTATTTTAATAAACACTGACTTTATGATCATTCATTGTGTGTATACTTGTTTGTTTTGGACACTGTAGATACTTGTGTGTGTGTGTATGTGTGTGTGTGTGTGTGTGTGTGTGTGTGTGTGTGTGTGTGTGTGTGTGTGTGTGTGTGTGTGTGTGTGTGTGTGAGCATGTTTCTATTTACAAAAACACACTAACTATTACTTGAGTAGGAAAATAAACCAATACTGCATGCTAAAGAACTATACGGTTCACAATAACCAACCGACCTCGACAAAGAAAAAAAAACTTAAAACAAAAATTTCCCTTACCATATGGAAAGTAATTTCATTATTTATTTCTGAAGTTTAAAGAAAAGGAAGCAATTGACAAGTTAATTAAATTTTGCTTTGCTTTTTTTGTTATTTTTTATAATTTTTTTCTGCTTTACGATTTGGATTCTTGTTTTATTTTTAATGAAGTGTAATTTGATAAGCTGTTGTTTATTTTGATCGTGAATATTTGTTGAATGTTGTGTATTCGTACGACTGGTAGATTAGTTGGCTGGTTGTTCAGTCGGTTGGTTTCGTCTTTTTTTCCTTTTCTTTTTCATAACGTCCATTTACCATGCAAAGAGTGAATATAAAATAATAATTCAAAACAATCCGAAACGACCTCAAAGAACGGAAGATTAAATGAGAGTAAGAGAGACAGAGAGAAAGAGAAAGAGGGGGAAAGAAAAAAAGAATGAAAGAAAGAAAAGATAAGAGTAGGCGGGTGAACTATTCACGCCATCCATCAAATCATTAGAAAGCAATATCCAATGTCATCGGATAATATTATTATTATTACTTTCCAGGACCATTTTTTATAACAGACCGACATCCGAGAAAGGTGATCTGTTGCAGAAAGCAACAACAAAAATTAAATTACCACATCGTTGACAGCACCAAAATCAGCTTCAGAAATAACTAGAATAATGAAAAATTAACTTTCATCCTAAATTCGTAAACATATTTTTTATAAACTTATAATCTCACAACTTTAATGTAGACGATTAAAAAATTCGTTTTGTCATCGTATGTTATTAGATTCGATCCCACAATGCGTCTCTTTTGGCAGTCTATCTAGACAGTCTACCCTAGTTGGGTCATGTGATTATAATTATTTTACAAATTTACAAATTAACACAGAATAGGGATGTTGGTCATTCATGTAATGGGTAGATACTTGTTTATCTTTCGTTTATTCTCGTAAGTTTATTTATAACAAGATTATCCATGGCGTAATAACGTCAGTCTTATCCCAAGCTTTGCTGTGTTCTCCAATATATTTAAATTATCCGCGGAGGTCGACTTTGCCTTTCACCCTTTCGGGGTCGATAAATTAAGTACCAGTTGCGTACTGGGTTGATGTAATCGACTGCCTCCTACCTCCCCCAAAATTTCGGATCTTGTACCTAGAGTAGAAAATATATCTAAATTATAAGGCAGTGAGCTGGCAGAAACGTTAGTACGCCGGGCGAAATGCTTAGTAGTATTTCGTCTGACACTACGTCCTAAGTTCAAATTCCACCGATGTCAACTTTGCCTTTCATCCTTTCTGGGTCGATTAAATAAGTACCAGTTACGCACTGGGGTCGATATAATCGACTTAATCCGTTTGTCTGTCCTTGTTTGTCTTCTCTGTGTTTAGCCCCTTGTGGGTAGTAAAGAAACAGGTATTTCGTCTGCCGTTACGTTCTGAGTTCAAACAGACTTTGCCTTTCATCCTTTCGACGTCGATAAGTACCAGTTACACTCTGGGGTCGGTGTAATCGACTTAATCCCTTTGTCTGAACTTGTTTGTCCCCTCTATGATTAGCCCTCTGTGGGCAATAAAGAAATAAATAGATTTAAATTATATTCATTTCACCGCATTTTACAAGCAATGGCGTCTGTGATTACAGGTTCCTAAACAGTACGTAATTACCTGACTGAATTTCTGACGGAAAGACTAACAAAGGTTTTCTGTGCAACTCGCGAAGAACGAATAGGACTGGGGTTTTCGTTGGAAAATACCTTTTTTGAAAGTCTTTCCCTCCGATGTGTGTACATTTATGTCTATGTATCAGTGTGTATAAAACGAACTAAAAGAGGAAACTGGAAAGCGTTTTCTTATAATTGAAAGTATATTGCAATTTAGACTAGGAAAACTCTGAAATGATTTCTATGATATGATTTTTAATCTAACTTAAGAAATCTGGTCGAGATATAAAGGGAAACGAGAAAAATAAAAAGGTCTACTAAAGGAATGTGTGATGATCCGTCCCTTTCTACGTTCACCAAAAGTTAGTTTCTATCTCACTTCATATATAATATTCTTCAACTACTTTGGGGAATAGGCTCGACCGTTTCGGGGCACACCTGTCAAGGGTTTTCGATCAATTAAACTGACCTTTTCTACTTAGTTTCGTACTTGCATTATTAACCCGTATTTATTGAATAGTAATTATCATACAGGATATTCGGGCTAAATTTAACAGTTTTCATAAATGAAAAAGAAAATACAGTGTAAAATTTAATCACTGAGCGAGAAGTAAAAAGTAGCAGCACGGAATCGTGAAGTGTGTTTGACACTTAAATGTGGCGGTCCCATACGGGGCGATGCTACTGTTGTTTATGGCCCCAGGAAGATATCTCCCCCAGCTGGTTAACGACACACTTTCTGACCACATTCAATGTGTGTCTCTGAGTAGCGACGGTAAGTATTATCACCTTTGTACGCATAAACTCTACACCAGCGGTTCTTAGCTATTTATTATCTATAAACCCCTTTGATTACTATCTTACTCTGGAGGAACCCTATAGCCATTCGTTGTTTCAAAGTTAATTTTATAGATACTTCTTTTAAAACTCCTATTTTGTTTTTCACGTATTAACTCATAAAATGGTAGAGAAAG
>NC_043001.1:126595166-126642666 GCF_006345805.1 Octopus sinensis | reverse complement strand
GAGAGTGGGGAGCAATCTCGAGTATAAACAGCTGAAATTGCAAAGATAATCTGGAAATCGACTGAAGAAAGAAAACTCCGAATGACCAGTCTTGTTTTCTTTGTATCGATTGTCTGGCTGTTTTGTTGTCGCATTTTTGTATTTAATACATACAAACATACGTACATACATACACACACACACACACACACACACACACACACACATATATATATATATATATATAATATATATATATATATATATATATATATGTGTGTGTACACATCGCTGGTCACAATGCGTTTGTATTGTTTTAGCCTTCAAATGACGCCACCCCGCTGGCTAAGCGAGCAGGCCAACAGAAGAAAGAGTGGTGAACGAGTACAGCAGGGATCACCACCCCCTGCCGGAGCCTCGTGGAGCTTTTAGGTGTTTTCGCTCAATAAACACTCACAACGCCCGGCCTGGTAAGCGAAGCCGCGATCCTACAACTGCGAGTCCGCTGCCTGCCCCAACCACATGGTTCTGGGTTCAGTCCCGCTGCGTGGCACCTCGGGCGGGCAAGTGTCTTCTACAATAGCCATGGGCTGACCAAAGCCTTGTGAGTGGATTTGGTAGACGGAAACTGAAAGAAGTCCGTCGAATATATAATACCTGTATATCATCACCAAACCTTCTAATATATATATATATATATATATATATATATTATATATATATATGTGTGGTGTGTGTGTGTGTGTGTGTGTGTGTGGTGTGTGTGTGTGTGTGTGTGTGTGTGTATGTGTGTGTGTGTGTGTGTGTGTGAGGCCGACATTAAAGACATTTAAAGTCACAGTCTTGTGTTTTATATATTCTTTACCGGGTTCCTACCACATGAGATTACAGCCTTCTGAGTGAGTCACATTAGGTTGCTCGACCACAAACTATCCATCTATAAATTCTTGGCGAACTGGCAGAATCATCAACACGCCAGATAAAATGCATATGGCATTTTATCCGTCTTTACATTTGGAGATCAAATTCCGTCGAGTTTTTTGCCTTTTGCTGTCGATAAAGTAAATCACAGTCAAGTACTGGGATTGATGTAATCGACTTATCCCCTCCCCAGAACATGCTAACATTGTACCAAAATTTGAAACCAATATTTTCTAATTTTGGCATAATGCCATCAGTTCGTGGGAAAGCGATGTTAAGCATTACTTAAACTCGGAATATAAAGAGTCGAGAAAAATTTCACAAGACCTGAAATCTGGAGGAAAGTTTGGTCAATTAAATAAACTCCGGTACTTGACTGGTACTTTCTTTTATCGACCAGGGAATGATGAAAGGTATCGGCGGGGTTTGAACATAGAAACTATAGAACTGAATAAAAAATGCAAAGCATTTTCTTTGACGCTCAACAATTATGCCGATTTTTAACCTTTATAATACTCATAAGTTACGTACCGAGACAACAATTTAGGGGAGAGATTAGTCGATAAAATTAACTTTAGTTCTTGACAGTACGTTATTTTCTCAATTTTAGATCTGTGCAAAACAAGATAAATAACGTTTAAATGCGGCAAGTTACTTTGAACCTCGGGTGTCGATTCTACAACACATACCTCTAGTAAAAGGAAAATTATAAAAATCAAAGACTATATTTATACATAACGAATGTAGAGAAGAAGGGTGATTTCATTCTAGTAGACTATGACTGTAAAATATTTGCTGTTATAAGACAGAAAAAAATAAAGAAAAAGTAAAAAGGAATTAATACAAATAGCGGTAAAACACACGCGTGCGCACACACACATACACACACACAGACGTACACACACACAATACGAAGCTGTTTTTCAATTCAAGGAAACAAATATCAAACAGGAACTGATAGTTTTAACGTCCAAATTCGATCTTGTATTTCACATAAATTCTATAAAAAAAATATTATGACTACCGATTCGTTGCTGAGAGGTAGGAAGAACCTGGAAATTGTACCGGACAATCAGCTGAGATGTCTGTAGTTTGTATTTATCATCTGACTTTGAAAGGCTTCATCAAACCTAAGGAGTTGCTGCAGGATAATATGACTCACTATTGTAGGCAGTGGTAGCATTGAGGCTTTGACGAGTCAGATGTTGCAGTGCTGTAACTTATTCTCCACTTGTAAAAGCAACCTATGATATACCTGTGTCTTATCCCACGGAAAGGAATCTTATCTCTTGAATGAATCCTTTGCGAAGGTACATAACTGAGGGATTCGTGTTAGTAAGGTCATGGGTTCGATTTCCTTGAGCGAGGCACTTAACTTCACGTTGCATCAGTCCACACAGCTTAAAAATTAATTGTGTGTATTCGAGAGTCAAAATGACGACTGCATGGTGATGATGATGATGATGATGATGATGATGATATGATGATGATGATGATTGATGATGATGATGATGATGTTGATGATGATGATGATCACGATCATGATGACAACGATAACGACGACGTATCGCGAACTCAGTGTCACAAAAACTTGGAATAAATACCGATCATAAATTTTCATGTGATTCGAAAACGACGGACAAAGCAAGAGAAGAAAAGGAGGAGAAAGGAAGAAAGAAAGAAAAGAGGAAGAAAGAAAAAGCCAGAAAAAGGATGAAGGAAAGGAAGAAAGACAGACATAACGAGAAAGATTAAGTTTATGAATAAAAGAGATTATTGTTTTCGCTATATATAGTATCTTCCATACCTTATAAATATAAGTAATACGACGTAACCCGTGAGGCACTGGTGCGTGTAGAGGTTGAAGAGAGAATACTGGAGTAGTTTCAAGTTGCCTTTATCAATATCCTCAGATGAGAATTCACCCCAGCTCTAGTAGCGAAAGAAACAGTTGTCAATTATAAAGCAATCCCACCACCACCACCTCTAACCAACACTACATCTTTACCGCGCCTATTTACAGCTACCGCTGTGAGATGAGGTCTTTAGTTTCCTCTGCCGGAACATGGAAAATTTACAACTTCCTCAGATTATATTTATTGCTCTTTAAATGATTAAAACGAGCGTTATCTTTAACGTGTGTTAGTAATCTTGATTAAAAAAAGAAGAGGCTTTCTTGTCCTTTTTTTTTCTCTCTCACTTATGAAATGATTCAGGGAATAAAGAATAATATTTACTGAGGGCTACAATTGAAAATCAGACAGATAGATAAGCTTGAATTAGCGCAACAATGAACAAAAACGCTGAAGGAATTTATGAAGATTGATGAGTTGACCAGATGTGGGCAATTGATTTTTATTTTCTGGAGGATACCAGGCAAAAGGAAGTTTCAAGCTAACTAGATGTAATTTCCGGTTGCAGCCAGCGGTAAACATGAAGCGATCACAAACTCCTTTTGCCATCCATTGAAATGAGCCACTTGTATCTATGACAGACATCAGAATTGAGCTGGTGAATGGAGAATTCCTAACAGAAAAAGAAAGGAATATGTAAAGCTACCAGTGAATCGAAATCGCGAATCTGAAAGCAAGGTCGCCTTAGCAGCATTATAGTCCCCCCAGGCAAATCAATGAACTGGACCTTGCGGTATTTATTTATTGACAGCAAACCATAACATGCTTAGCTCAGAATTGGGCCCTATACATGTGAAGCACCCGGACAACTGCGCAATGTGCACATGCTTTAAGACGATACTGCCAGAAAGAAGAACGGTGTGGTAAACGGTTTTTTTAGTTAACATAATGAAGAACCTTCATAGCAATGGTAGAGAACCAATGTTAAACAAAACACTATTGAATTATTGATTGTAGCGAAGATTAAAGTGAAGTTTTGCTAATCAGTCAGATGGCTTTGAGCGTTTGTATGCATGCAGCAGTAATACTCTCTTTTAGATTGCATTTATGTACTTTGTAGACGGTCAACAAATTGCTAATACCTGCTAGATTAAAATGTACTCCTTTTCTTTATCGTTCTCCCTTTTAATGTTGTCCACTTTTTAAACACAGCCTGTGTATGTGTTAGTGAATGATAGAATGTGTACGGGTGTTAAAGTGTGTGTGTGTGTGTGGTGGTACTCATGGCCTATAAGAGCTTGTTCCAATGGTACATTGATCTGGAGTCTGAAGAGAAAGAAAAAATAAAACAAAGAATAAAACAAAATGAACCGGTGGATATCTGCAAACCTGCTCCCTAAAAGAACCCACAGCTCCCTTCCATTATATCATTTCACAAAAGTTAGCAATCATAAAATTCTTCGGACATTTTTTGGCTTCTTACCGGAACTTACCGTTTCTTTTACGAAGTGGACAGATAAGTTCATCCTGTGAAGAAATAAATGATAACTATTCACAGGATTGTCGCATATGCCTAGTTTCGCACATTGTGTCGCTTTTTAGACAGGTGTCTCTGTTTAAATTTTTTATCAACTGGACATGCGAAATCATCTAAATTATATTCAAGTTTTATATGAATTCAGATCGGTATTTCCAAATCCAAAAGAAGTCTATACAAACCATTTTTCAGAAAACTACAGTTTATGTGTATTCATTATTACTTAGGTTCACTAATCTTATTTAGGTATTAGCTTTCGTCTCGGCTATAATGTATGAACTTCTTAATTAAAGCGTACGTAACATCATATTGGTAAAACTTTTTAAGAATATGATTAACTGAAAAGAAATGTGATTGATACATTCGATTTCTGTAATAGTTTAACATTAAAAGATATATCTAAAAGATATATCTTAATACACACATACAAAAACACCCTTTTAAAGAAAGAGTAATGTTTACGAACTCAGATTTCCGATTGTGACCGAAGAATCAGACTGGACGTTAACAATCTTGATGCAGGATGCATAATTAGCGAAGGAACGTCACTTTACTGATACTGTAGCGGCATTTCTATAAATAATGAGAAAAAATATCTAATGAAAGCGCAAAATTCACTGAAAATTTTCGTATTTTCTTATTCTTTGACATGGAGTTGATTGGTATACAGCTATCTTTAATATTCAGTCTATTCGAGTTATGATGAAGATGAAAATGACTTTGTATGATTTATTATATTTATTTGAATTTTTTAAAGACGCCCAAAGCCTAGTGAATTCTGTGCTTTGTGCTACAAATTTATTATAGCTATAGCAATAACGGCGTTCCCTTCATTCATATTCATATATCTCCTTAATCGGATCGTACCCATGTAAGCTTTTACCTAATCTTATTAACAATATATTAGCATTAGAAAGTGGACGATTAATGATGCTAGACAGTATATAACAAAGATTGGAAAACATCTGTTCAAGTAGCGTATACAGAAGGATAATAATCTTGAGATTGAATTTGAACTCTGTCATGGGCGCTGGATAATTAGGAGACTGAATTGCGATAGAATACTGGATGCCGGCCTGGTGGGTAATGACGAGCATGGATGATTCACGGCCAGACGAGGCCTGCTTAAGAAAATCTGTTATATATTTTGATCGATTATACTATATTGTAGCTGACTTTTTGAAAGTTCTTATAGAAATATCACTCTATGAGTGAAAGTAAACCAGAATATAAAGCGAAAGCGCACGTAATATCCTAATGATCTTAATTATGAAGATTTTACGACAGAAAAACAACAATTATTATCAGCAGATACGGAATATTTTGGAAAACTGGAGCTAAAAGTTTTAGAATTGCCAAATTTATTAACTGACTACAAATTCAGTGAAATATTTCCAAATATTTATGTTAGCTAAAAAATATTGCCGAAAATTCCAGCTACAGGAACATCAGCAGAAAAATCTTTTAGTAAACTCAACATTGTTTTGTTTCTACTCAACTTGATTTAGAAAGACTGACTACTGAATCGAACGTTTCAAAAAAAGCCAAAAAAAAAAAAAGCTGATTTTGTTATTTTGCAAAGCTAGAAAGTCTAGGCTTTTGTGTAAAGTATATTGTTATTTGGTCATTCTTGATCACAGGGAATAAAGCTTTTATGACAGTTTACCGGTCACCATGTTCTGATAGCTTGAGATTAGTAATAATCTTCAACTATAATTTCATAGTCACACACTAAAAGTTTATTTTGTTCATATTACCTTAGATTGACAGTATACAACCATTCTATCGCCCCACCACCGTACATATCTCTATGAGAGATTTAGAAATTTAATATTTCTGATATTAAAACTATATTTTTCTGTAAAGAAGGATAAAAAATACAACTTTAAAATTTCACGTTATAAAATTATTTTTATTAAAAAAGCTTAACTGAAGATTGAAGATCCATTTGGACCTGAAATTTGCCATTTTGAGAGGATCTCCTCCTTCTCCGAGAATCGAGATGGGATCCATAATTAGTCTTGTTTCGCCTTGCAAAATTCCTGTCGGCAGTAGTATAGTGAGTTATAGATAGACTGTTGATTTGATGGCTAAGAAGTCAAACGTCATCAAAGTCCTACGGTTGAATGACGATTTGAGTTTGACAGGTCAGCAGTAATTTAATTCGAGCGCAATACACGCTGACGTTGCACGGTACAGTTAACCTCGATAGGGTTAAAACTTAGAACGTAAAGAGCCGAAACAAATACGGCGAAGTATTTTAAAATCCTTTTATCAGAAAGAAATGTAGGGTCTATTATCATTTACATAGTTTCAGAGGGAGAGCTACAATGGTAATACAGAGAGAAGAGTGTGAGGAAGAGAAGGGTGAGAGGGAGAGACAGAGAGAGAGAGAGAGCTGCTCTGAATGCTTGCAACAGAGCAGAATCTATTAAAGACACCCCAGGTGTCATGTGGACATGTTGAGTCAATGACGGATTAAGTCTACTACCAAAGTAGGGCATGGTGGAATTTTAAATAAATGCATACAAAGCCGGAACAAATACTGCAGCATACTCTAAAGATTTCAGTACTTATTTTTTGAAGCCTGGTATTTTTCTATCAGTGGAGTTAGGGTGTTGGACTTCTGATCGTAAGATTGTGGTTTTGACTCCTGGACCAGGTGATGCGTTATGTTCTTGAGCAAGACACTTCATTTCATGTTGCTCCAATATACTCAGCTGGCAAAAATGAGTAATCCTGCGACGGACCAGCGTCCAGTCCAGATGGGGAATATATATGCTATTGAAACCAGGAAGCCGGCCCTCATGAGCTTGGCTTGGCTTGAGAAGGAAATAGTTATTTTATCTATTCTATCGATCTTTTTTGTCGAACCGGTGTCAAGCGGTGGTGGTGGGGACAAACGGAGACACAAAGGCATATATATATAATATATATATTATATATATATATATATATATACGAGTTGCTTCTAGTTTCCGTCTACCAAATCCACTCACAAGACTTTGGTCGGTCCGAATCTATAATACAGCGGGTCCCAAAAGTCACTGATGGGCTTCAATTTTTAATAATTTTCTTAACTTTACGAATAAATGCATGAAATTTTGATACAATATAAAGGACATAATGGAAATTAATATGCACCAGTCAAATTTTGCAACAGTACTACATCACATATGAAAAATGACAGCCATTTTCGGCTTCGTACGCCCGTGCCCTTTCCAAAAGTTGCCCCTTAACACTCTCAAGAGTTCCAGACTTTACTTCTTTGATTTCTTTATTGATGTTCTCGTTCAGTTGCACCAGGGTCTCTGGTATGTTTGACGTAAACCCTCTCTTTCAGGTTTTCCCACAAGAAAAAAAGCGGGTTACTCAAGTCTGGGGAACGTGAAAGCTAGTTGAATTGCCATAGCGGGAGATTATTCTCTCTCCAAAGCACTGTCGTGGCAACTGCATTGTTTCTCTTGCGGTATGAGCAGTTGCCCCATCTTGCCGGAACCATCTTTGAGGTCTACTTTGAATGGCCGAGCGCAAAAAGGGTCTCAATCATGGATACTTGAAAGATAGTGTTTACGTCAACAAACCGGAGACCCTGGTCCGACTCAAGGAGAACATCAATTGAGAAATTAGAGAAGTGGAGTCTGAAACTCTTGAGAGAGTTATGGTGCAAATTTTAGAAAGAGCACGGGTGTGCGAAGCTGAAAATGACTGACGTTTAAGCGATGTCATTTTTCATATGTGTTGTAATGGTGTTGCAAAATTTGACCTGTGCAGATTAATTTCCTTTATGTCCTTTATATTGTATCAAAATTTCATGCATTTATTTGTAAAGTTAAGGAAGTTAAAAACCCGTTACTGTCTTTCGGGATACCTTGTATAAGACACTTGCCCAAGTTGCCACGGAGTGGGACTGAACATGGAACCATGTCATTGGGAAGCAATCTTCTTACCACACAGTCACGCCTGCGCATATTTTAAATATTGCTTGTTTTAATCTACCGAGGCAAGCAGAAAACATGCATATGACATACATACATACATACATACATACATACATACATACATACATACATACCACACACACACACACACACATATATATATTAACCCAATGTTTCTTCTGCGCATCGTAAAAGGTGACTAAGAGAGGACGTGGTAGTATTTGCGCTCCAACGTCGTAAAACCCTCACCAGCAAAGACTACCCAAGCAAATTGGAGGGTTGTCACCTGAGTGGTGCAAAGGTGTGATCCGCTAGGAGAGGAGAATCACCAACAAATGGAGGAAGCAGTCCCGAATTGCTACAGCGCATGCCCACATACTACTACTACTACTACTACTACTACTACTACTACTACTACTACTACTACTACTACTACTACTATCTATCTATCTATCTATCTATCTATCTATCTGTCTCTCTATCTGTCTGTCTGTCTATGTATCTATCTATCTATCTATCTATCTATCTATCTATTTATTTATTTATTTATTTATTTATCTATCTATCTATCTATCTATCTATCTATATCTATCTATCTATCTATCTATCTATTTATTTATTTATCTATCTATCTATCTATCTATCTATCTATCTATCTATCTATCTATCTGTATATTAATCCAACAAGCTATCTTTTTATCTATCTATCTATTTGTCTATGTATCTTACCAAGGATTTACAGGACTGATCAACAATAACTTTCAAAAAACAAAAAACAACTACAATAACGCTGTTTAGGATTTCGTTCCACAAGACTAAATATTCGAGGAATTTATCCTACGATTGAAGAGAGAAGAGAGAGGGATGGGGAAAACAGTAAGTTTTTGAATGTAAATATTATATTATATATATCTATATATATATATATATATATATATATATATCTATATATATATATTTATATAATATATATATATATATATATATATAGAGAGAGAGAGAGAGGAGAGAGAGAGAGATAGATAGAGATAGATAGATAGATAGATAGATAGATAGATACATACATACATACATACATACATAGATAGATAGATAGATAGATAGATAGATAGATAGATAGGTAGGTAGGAGGAGCCGGGAACGTTATCAGAGATCAGAACAAACTATAATAAATGACAATCTGGAACTAATTAAAGCTCAAAACAAAGATCTCACTATGTATTTCGAACAAAATCTACTAATATTTGGGATTACTAGGATTTTTTTCTCACATTTTTCTGTTCGGAATTCGAGATAACAAGAGTAACAAATCTTGTTTAGACATGTAAATTAATGAATGTTAAGTGGTGAATCTAAGTTAAGTAGAGGCGGATTATAGTTTGGTATAAACACGTATCAATTTTTCGTGGCAAACTTCTCACTATGCCAGTAAATTCATTACCTCTCTCTATCAACGTATATCTGGCTGTGTGGCAACAAGTTTGCTTCCCAGCCACTTACTTCCGAAATTTAATTCCACTGTACAGCACCTTCGGCAAGTGTCTTAGCTATAGCTTCAAACTGATTAAATCCTTGTGTTTGGATACGTTAGGCCGAAACTGAATATGCCCGTCGTACACACACACATACAGACACACACACAACACACACACACACACGCACACACACACAAACACACACACACACACACACACATATATATATCTTTATTTTATATATATATACTTTTTTTTGTGGTTTACAGAACCTAGCTATTCCTTCTAATGTGTTGAATTCACGTTAAAGTGGATTCCTTATGTGTATAAATATACACTATATCGTATATCATATATATATTATATATATATATATATATATATAATGTATGTATAAGCGTGTATGTATATTTCCAGCTTTGTGTCCCCCATCACTTCTTGACAAACGGTGTAATATATTTTTTTACATCTCTGTAACTTGGGTGTTCGTCAAAATGACACCGATCGAATAAGCACCAGGTTGAAATCAAAATACGTTCTGAGGTCGATTCGTCCGACTAAAATACTTCAAGGCGGTGCCCCCGGATGACCACAGCCAATGACTGAAACAAGTAATTGATGAAACGCATGCATACACACATAGAAACATACATATATACATGCATATATACATATATGGCTAAAAACTACAGTAGCATCCACCCTTAGGGGTTAGCCATATTGAAATGGCAAAAATACGTCACGATATGTTACCGCTACTGTATATAACTCACTTTGATATTTATCATTGTTTGATTTCACTTTTTCAATATCAGCGACAGTGGACGCTGGAAAAAGTATAAGTATTTGTGAAGGAAATCTAATTCTCGGCGACAACTATGATTGTCACACGCTGACGAGTGGTCAATACCTCGAAACTCGAGTCCGTGTGTATCATAAGTTGAAGACGGGAAGGATGACTTCCCTTTGCAAATACTGACAGGACACAGAAAGTGTGTCTATGGCCAGCTGGAGGAGTGTGTCCTCCTGGGGCTAAAAACTACAATAGCATCCACCCTTAGGGGTTAGCCATATTGAAATGGCAAAAATACGTCACGATGTGTTACCGCTACTGTATATAACTCACTTTGATATTTATCATTGTTTGATTTCACTTTTTCAATATCAGCGACAGTGGACGCTGGAAAAAGTATAAGTATTTGTGAAGGAAATCTAATTCTCGGCGACAACTATGATGTCACACGCTGACGAGTGGTCAATACCTCGAAACTCGAGTCCGTGTGTATCATAAGTTGAAGACGGGAAGGATGACTTCCCTTTGCAAATACTGACAGGACACAGAAAGTGTGTCTATGGCCAGCTGGAGGAGTGTGTCCTCCTGGGGCTAAAAACTACAGTAGCATCCACCCTTAGGGGTTAGCCATATTGAAATGGCAAAAATACGTCACTATATATATATACATCGTACATACATATATGAATATATATATATATATATATGTATATATAGATTCAAATGAATATGGTACTTAAGTTAGATGCACCAGAATTTTGTCCGGTGTTATCCATATAAATCCATGGGGTGATTATAATAAAAAAAGCAACAAGAATATCTTCGGTAATTTGGAACGATCGTTTCACGCTACATCGTACCAAATTACCGAAGATATTCTTGTTGCTTATTTTGATTATATGTATATATATATATATATATATATATACATACGAGATGGTACCTAAAAGTAACTGGAAACGTTGTCTGTGGGACAATCCCGTCGTACTTCGAGCTTTCGTCGCCAGAGGCCTCTTGATGCAACCCTTACGCATCAGTCTACTGACCGGCGTCATTAAGTCGAGTCGTACTGCCACATGGGGCGTCATTGTTTTGCAGTGCTTCTCCCCTGTTCGTCGATTTTGGCGATGCTTCTGTGAAATTCTGTTTTCTCCTTGGGAAAACAGCGGCCGAAGCAGTCGCCATGCTTCAAATACCTGACAAGAACGCTGCGAAGAGCAAAACAGAAATCTGCGAGTGGATTTCACATTTTGGAATGGTCACTTGTCGCTTGAGGCCCAACCTTGTTCAGAGCGACCATCGACCTCCTGAACACGAAAATTCATGGGGGACCGTCACTGAACAATTGACAATCTTGTTGATATAACTAGTGTGTCCTGGAGCTCCTGCCAACGAATGCTGAGCGAAGAATTGCGAATGAAAAAAGTTACTGCAAAATTTGTGCTTCGCTAGCTCACTGAAGATCAAAAGTAGTCACGACTGAATGCGTGCTGTGAACTGAAAGAACGGTTGGAAGTTAATCCGGACCCTATTTCGATGGTCATCACTGGTGTTACGAAATTTGCAGATGCGGAAGAGGTAAAGAAAAGCAAAACGATGGCGGTGTTCAAACGCATGATTTCGCAAGAGTTCCAACATTGCTGCGAACACTGCAATACGCGTCTGGATAGATGCATTGCTTTAAATGAAGACTACTTTGAAAACGATAAAAGAGTAAACATGTAAATCTAAGAGAATAAAATAACATTTCAAAATTACGGTTTCTTTTGGTACCCGTACCTCCTCGTATATAAACCTAAAATGGATTTAAACTACTTAAAGCTTATTCTTACTAAGGCCTGCCTTTTGCTTTGGTACTTTAAACAGACGCGAACACTTTTTATCATAAATATTTCATATCACAAATATGCCAATACGCTTACTTCACACTACATATGTATCCACAATTTTTTTTCTTGCTGAAACTCAATGAAAGTTAGTATTTTTAATAATAGAAAGTAAACGTTAGATACTCAAATCAATGGTGTAGTTTAAGGGTCATAAATATATGTTTCATATGGAATGTTATTAGTCATATCTGTTTCTCATATAATATATTACACTATATTATACTATTAGTTTCAAATGTTGGCACAAGACCAGCAATTTCGGAGCAGGGAGTAAGATGATTATGGCAACCCTAGTACTCAACTGGTACTTATTTTATCGACTCCGAAAGGTTGAAAGTCAAAGTCGACCTCAGTGGAATCTGAACTCACAACATACAGACGGACGAATACTGCTAATCATTTTGCTCGGCATGCTAACGATTCTGCCAGCTAGATGCCTTACTATATTATATTATTAGTTCAAGTTCGTGGGAGTTGCTTCTGTTCTCATTACTGCACGCTCATACGTCGTTTTCAAAGAGAAACCCATTTAACATATTCATATAAGTAACCTCCCGTGATGTGTATATTCATTTTGAAACTTCGTTCAGAGTTTTGTAACCTCGCTTATTCTCATCCAAAATGGAGATGAGTATAAACACTTTCATATGGAACGTTTGACCAATTGTGAAGATCACTTCGCATGAAACCATTGGTTGCTTTGTTAATCCATAATATATAAACGCACACACCTATTAACACACACACACTCACACGCACAGGGTGGGGGGGCAAACAGAAAGATAGACAGGCAGACGGACAGATCGATAGACTGATCAATATCTGGATATTTTACTCTGGGAGTGAAGGAACTGAAAATGATCACTGAAGCAGTGAAGAAGTCAGTAATTCACTTTTGTTTTTAATATGAATATAATTAGTTAATTGCTAACAGCTGCTCATACCACACAGAAACACCAAATACAGACACCACGCGCACACACATGCGCATACTCTTAGACTCACATACAATCACACACATTAAGAGTCAAACGAAATCGGAACATCTGTATAGGATATGTAGCTGGAATAAACAGTGATAGAAAGGGAGAGAGGGAGGGAGAGAGAAGAGAAGGAAGAGGAAAGAGTGAGCAAGAGAGAGGAGTGTGACAACACTCAGACACACAGAGTTTTATTGGTTATGGGGCAAAGGTTAAACAATGGTGATCTATTATATTTTTTAGCAAAATGATCTGTTCACGCTGGTATAAATGATACGGCTAGCGTATAAAACGAAATGGATGGAAATATACAGCGTTGAAGTGGAATGACACATTTGAATATATGAATAAATAAATACATAAATAAATATATACAACGAAAAGAAGAGAAACGAAAATACCTCTTCAACACTACTTTATTATTCGAGAAGACAGTTTGAAAATGAATACAGGAATTTATAGAAATATTGATTTCAAATTGTGGCACAAGGCCATCAAATTCGGGTGAGCGAGCAAGTCGACTACAGCGACCCCAGTACACATACATGCACAAAAATACATAGTACGTGGCTTTGTGGCAAGAAGTTTGCTTTCCAATCACATAATTCTGGGTTCAGTCCCACTTCGCGGTACTTTGGGCAAGTGTCTTCTACTATAGCCTCTGGTTGACCGAAGCCATGGGAGTGAATTTGGTAGACGGAAACTGAAAGAAGCCCGTCGTATATATATATATATATATATATATATATACATATATGTGTGTGTGTGTGTGTGTAAGTATGTGTATGTGTGTGTATGTGAGTGTGTGTGAGTTTGTGTGTGTATGTGTGTGTGTGTGTGTGTGTGTGCCTGTGTGTGTGTCTGTGTCAGTGTCTGCACGTGTATATACATATCCAAATTTTACATCAAAACTAACGAGAGAGAACACAAAATGCCATCGTAAGTGGAGTAATTTATGTAAAAAAAACAACAACAATGTTTCTAGTTGGAATTCTATGAGAAACGTTCTGGGTCTAATTAACAACAGCAATAAAAACAATAGCAACGATATTGGTACACCTTCGAGTCACCCACGCATCATCTTTTAATAATGCCACTATTAGCAACACCACCACAAGCGAAACATCTAGAGAGAGACTATGTAAACCATTCTCCATGTTGGCTTTGCCACTCTCTACGAGGAGCGGGATGCCGGAGCTTTTTATATGGGTACTGCAGACAAACAGGGCATTAGTGGATGATAGATGTTATAATTGCTTTAATCTTCAGAAATACTTTCAAATGTAAACCCACTGATGGATTAATATGCCTGCCCAAATCAGGCATAGGCAGGATTAGCAAAGGAAATAATACTGTATTTCGTTTTTGGATTTGGTTTGCAAGATTCTTTATATGAGTTCGTGTGTTGAAGCATATTCTGTTGTGTCTGGGGAGAGTCATTTTCTTTTTGTGCCTTATAATGTAACACACTCACCGGTAAAATTTTCACTTATTTCTTATTTTTATTTTCCTAAAATTTTCGTTGAGTCTTGCAACCTTTTCAATAGTCTTGAGTGTGTTACATTATAAGGCACAAAAAAGTGACTCTCCTCAGACACAACAGAATAATACGGTATTATCTACTCTAAAATCTAAAGTTAGATTTTATGGTCAGATACAGTCGACTGGTTCAAAAATTTGAAAGATGGGAAATATACTAAATTCAAACAGCTATTATATTGCTATAAATTCTATTCGGTTAAACAAAGACCTCATATTTGCTATGAAAATATTCTACATTATCTAAGCTCCTGCCAACGAATGCTGAGTGAGGAATTGCAAATGAAAAAAGTTGCAGCAACTTGTTGTTAGTGTTTTTAATCATTTATATCACCATAATTCTGGCTGCAAGAAATAGTCTATGCAGGTAGACTTTCAATGATGATCAACCTATCGGTAGTACTTTTATTTTTGTGGCGTATTAAATTCTGTTGAATCGTAACACGGAAGCGTTGAAATGGTGTTAGTAAAAGAAAGTAGGTGATAGTTTTGAGAAGCACTATTTTATATGGTTGTTTGATCTGCTAGTAATGGTAACTGGATCTTCCTTAAATCCCTCTTTAATGATGCAAAAGGCATCATGTAGATTATGCAGTTCTACATGTCACTAACAAGACGAGTGGATTACATTTAATGATATGAATTGTAGATCATCCATGACATGAAGTTTTATACCATCGCCACAAGCACCAGCATCAATACCACCACCAACAATAACAACAGCAACACCTTTTCTTCTACCACCACCGCCACCATCATCATCATATGTATCCCTGTGTGCTATTAAATCAGTTACAGTGCAGCTATACAGGGGCTTATTTGATCGATCGTGCAGGGGGATATATAATACCTAAGTCCTCAGAATTTTCTGAGGTCCCATGCCGATATTAAAGACTAATGTTCATATACCAGGAGGGGGACACGAGAAGGATCCTTTCTGCCACCACTGATAAAATTCCTTTCAGATGCCCTGCAGCTATAGAATATATCCACCGTGACAAATGACATCAACTGAGGTGATGACATCATTTCCTTAGCAATCCATTCTCCTCCTTTCTTTTCTCAAATACTCTCTCTTTCTCCCGCTTTTCCTTCACTACAAACCGTCCCTTTTTCACGTTCTTATTTCCAATATTTTG
Organism: Octopus sinensis; assembly: GCF_006345805.1. NCBI lineage: Eukaryota > Metazoa > Mollusca > Cephalopoda > Octopoda > Octopodidae > Octopus > Octopus sinensis. The sequence goes on along the minus strand of NC_043001.1, from coordinate 126,626,620 downwards.
CAAATTCTTCTCTCTAGTGTGTATGTGTGTGTGTGTGTGTGTGTGTGTGTGTAGTATATATAGAGACATGTATGTATATATAAGTGGCCCACTATATATTTTCTTAATTACTCTAATTTCTTTTCCATTGACGAATGAACGAAAAATATTTTAAAAACGTTTTTCATAGTTTTTGTCTGCGTGCACGTATTGGTGTGTGTGTGTGTGCGAGTGTGTGTGCGTATAAGTGTGCGCGTGTGTGTGCGTGTAAGTGTGTGTGTGCATGTGTGTATGTGAGTGTGCATGCGTGTATGTGTGTGCACGTATGCGCGTGTGTGCATGTGTGTTTGCGTATGCGTTTCCTTTTGTGTGTGTATGTGCGCGTGCGCGTGTGTGCGTGTGTGTGTGCATATGTGTGCGTGCGTTCGTGCGTGTGTGCATGTGAGGTTAAGAATCTCACTTTACGACCATGTGATTTCGAGTTCAGTCCCACTGCGTGGCAACTTAGGCAAGTGTCCTTTACTATAGTGCCGAGCCAACCAATATATTGTGATTAAATTTGGTATACGGAACCTGTACACGCACACAAACACACACGCACAAACACACACACATACACACACACACACACACACACACACATGATATATGTATACACGTCTAAATTTGACTCTTTTCATGAAAGGAAAAAGAAATACAATAACCTAACCAAAAATAAATTAATTTTAAAATATCAGAAACTGTCTATTAAATTATGGCTCAGTTAAGTTTTCTCAATGTAGCCGCCCTCAACTACCACTACAACCTCAGCACAGCACCAGAAACCCGCTGAATGCATTCCTGACTGTGTCCTTGGGAAGATCTGCGAACAACTATTGATCTTGGCCATTAGCCCCGCCTTAGAGTTGCAAGCTGAGCGATTGTTTTTTCAATCGCGTGCCCCACACAGCAATCCACGGGATAACAATAGTGGAAATTAGAAGGTCAGAAATCGGGGCTGGTGAAGTCTGACAACCACTTCTGATTCTTTCCGGAGATATGGCAAAGATTCGAATTTTCCTCCCACACATATGGCTGTGCAGTAGCAGCTCACTCCAGCTAGGGCTTGACCAGTCTTCAGCAGCGTCACATAGCCGTCTGAATTGAGCCTAACGCCCCGTTGAAAAATGGGCGGATGAAAATCCTAAGCCAAATCCTAACCCTAACCCTAACCTATATGTATATCTATATATACGACGGGCTTTTTTCAGTTTCCGCCTACCAAATCCACACACAAGGCTTTGGTCGGCCGGAGGCTATTGTAGAAGACATTATTGCTGAAGGTGCCACGCAGTAGGACCGAACCCGGACCATGTGGTTGAGAAGGAAGCTTCTTATCACACAGCCACGTCTGAACATTAGGTCTGACCTCTACGTCAGAATAAACAAAAGAAAAATGCAGGCAAGGCCAGGTACTGCAATTAGTATTGATTTGGTTATCACTAGTTTTTACCCTCTCTTCTTCCATTCCTCCGTGTCACTCTGTCACTCTGTCTATCTGCATGTCTGTCACCGTTTCATTGTTTATCTAATCATTCTTCATTCATTGCCCAGTCTATGGGAAATATTACACACAGGCATGATATGACGTTGTAAAGCTATTGTTTCCATCAACACAACATGTCTAGCAATACGTTACACGAACAATGGCATTTCCCCGTGAAAAACCAGTCTAGACAGACATACAAATGTACGCATTGTTATTTGTGCGCATGCCTGTACAGATTTTAACAATATGCCTGTATGTCTATACACGTGTATATGTATACGTATATCTTTATGTGCGCCTTTAGTCGTGCATATACGTGTAGTGTACTGATAATCTTGTTTATCGTACACATGCAATAGGGAATAATTTTCGTGCGCGTGCATATGCGTAGCGTTCTGAGAGCAGAGGTGAGGGTGATTTTTAAGTGTGGAAGCCAGAGATTTGATTTTCTATTTTTATGTGTATTGGAATGTATTGAGTTATCACTTTACCAACATTTGTGCTTTAGAGGTGGTATGAGAGAGAGAGAGAGAGAGAGAGAGAGAGAGGAGAGAGAGAGAGAGTTAGAAAGAGAAAGAGACAGTGTGACTGTGTATGTGTGTGTGAGGAGAAGGGAGGAGCTATGTGAGAAAGTATATACGCGCGCGCTTTACTTAACGTATACATACATACATATACACTAGTAGAAAGACCGCCCTCCGGGCGGTTTTCTGCTATCCACTCCATAATATTGCCACATTTGATCCCCAAGTCTAATAATTTTTATGATATTTTACGTCTAATTATTTCTTTGTATGATAGTGCTCAATTGCTTAGTAAATACTGCTTTCATTATTTTATCACAGCCATAATCTCTCTTTTTTAGAGTCAATCTGTTATATATATTTATCATTAATAACTGGTAGAACTTACATTAATAATTGGTAGAACTTACATAGGTGTGCATAGGTGGATGGATGGACACACACACACACACACACACACACACACACACAACACACACACACACACACACGCACACGCACACGCACACACACACACACACACATAAAAGTCTGGTGCTATAAGAACACATGGGTATGGCGTTTCCTTACTTTTTCAAATATACCCAAATTTAAAATGATCTAATATAACGATATCATTCATTCAGCATATGTTGAGATATGCCAAAACAATTTAATTCCACACAAATATATGTTACTTTACATATAATTTATGTGTTAATTCTATTTACTGAGACTTGCTAAAAAAAAGCATATTTTGCTGTAATATGGTATCTCTTTGTAGACACAATTGTCGGTAATCATACTGTTTCCATTTCTCTCAGCCAATATTTTTACATTAGGCTTCTTTCGAACTCTAGATAATGCAACATACAGCTGACCATGTAAGAAGAATTGTGTCGGAAGATATATTCCAATTTGGTCCAAAGTCTGTCCTTGTGCCTTGTTGCACGTTGAGGCAGAAGCTCGCTTGACAGGAAATTGTTTGCGTATAAACATGAATGGAAATTTCATTTCTTAAGACACATGTGATATTCTTGGGACTAGCAGAGTTGATCCTGCATAAGGACCAGAAGCAACCTCAGCCTCAATTACATCATCATGTAAACTAACAATGATGTAGCGTGTGCTGTTACAATGTCCATTAGAAGCATCTAAATTTCTCAGAAGCATTATGCATTATTTTTTCTTCAGTTTGAGAATATCTGGTGGAAACCCTGATGGGTACAGAGTTTCATTATCAACTGTATCTGAGCTTCTGTATATTTTTTTTAGCTTACCAGGGTTCCCGGTGAACAAAAAATCATTCACAAATTGTGCTGTTTCATTTGTTGGGGTAACAATGGTTCTACTTGCAAGCCACACAGGGTTTGTGAAGTTATTTTTGAAGTCAGCATATGCAAAATCACATAGATCTGAAAGAGTACCACTTTCAAGGCAAGAGTCGCTGGGTAGTTTGATTTTGAATTCACCTAGGCTTTGTTCAACAGAAATGTTACCATTTCCTACATCAAGAAGGTACTCAGCAGACTCTCTTTCATCAGAATTACCTTTTGTAAGAAGTCTTAGATTGGCTGTCCACTTCACTAATTCTACATGATCGCAAAGAAAAGGTCCCTTTAGTGTTGCATCAACAATTTGTGATCCGAAACGATTATTTTGAAGTAGAATATTCTCCTCTCGAGATACCCTAACCAATCGGTCATGTGTAGCAGAAACATGTGTTTCAGTTGCTTTGCCCTTGTTTCATCTGATTCAGTTGCCCGTCTTTCTCTCTGCCACAAGGCGAGCAAGTTTGAGAGGATGAAGACCCCACTGCTAAACTGGTACTTATCTTATCCATCATGAAACGATGAAAAACTAAGTCGACATCTGCAAAATTTGAACTCAGACCCGAAAGAGAGTCTGCGAAGCTTTTTAATCGGTGCGCTAACGATTCTGTCAGATCGCCGCCTTAACAACAATATTATGGCTTCCAGTTTTGGCACAGGGCCAATAGTTTTGAGGCGGAGGGGTTAGCATATTACATCGGCCTCAGTACTTTCATCAACCTTGAAATGACGAACGGCAAAGTCGACCTCGGCGGAATGTGAGCGCAGAACACAAAGACAGAGACGAAATGTCACTAAGTATTTTGTCCGAGGGCATGTCAGCTCGCCGCCTTAACAACAATAATAATCTTTTCTTTATTACTCTCGGCACAAGGCCCGAAATTTGGAGGGAATGGGGGCCAGTCGATCAGATCGACCCCAGTACGCACTAGTACTTAATTTATCGATCCCGAAAAGATGAAAGGCAAAGTCGACCTCGGCGGAATTTGAACTCAGACGTAAAGACAGACGAAATACTGCTAAGCATTTTACCCGGAGTGCTAACGTTTCTGCCAGCTCGCCAATAATCTCTTTCTACTATAGGCACGAGGTTTGAAATTTTGAGGGGAGTGGGTAGTCGATTACATCGACCCTAGTTCTTGTTTTATCGACCTCGAAAGGATGGAAGGCAAAATCCCCCTCGGCGGAATTAGAACTCAGAACATAAAGACAGGCGCAACACCACTAATCATTTTGTCCTGCGTGCTAACGGTTCTGCCAGCTCACCTTCTTAACAACAACAATAACTGCCACAAACTAGCAATTTAAGGAGAGGAGCCAGTCGTTACTATTGGCCTAGTATTTGACTGACACTTTATTTTATCGACCACGAAACGGAAAAGAAAAATTCATTTGATGGGATTTGAACTCAGAACTTAAAGATCCAGAAGAAATACCAAAAAATGTTTTGTCTTTTGCTTAAACCAGTTGTCGCAATCTTTTCTCGCATAAAAATTCCATTCGTTTCCGTGTTAATTTTTGTGTGTTTGTATGGTTAAAAAATATACAGCATTTCGAAAACACAGTCAGCAGATGTGGAAAATGTAGATATCCGGTCATAGACAATTTACTTATGCTAAATTTAGAACAAAATTGTATCTTTATTTCTTTCTCCCTCTTTTACTTCTCCCCTTACAAACGCACTCTCGAATACAGAGGAGTCCAACCATTCATACTTATATCATAAGTCGTAAGTAAATGTGCGGAATCATTAGTTAAAAAGCAAGGTGTAGAAACGATCAAAAGAGTTTGTAGGGGTCCATCGGGCCATCTACTAAAAACAGTAACCTGTTAGAAACGAGGAAGTTGAATTGGTGTGGCTTGTAGGGTGCCGACTGTTATTGTTATTGTGTGGAACATGTAACCATGTGACCTCTTATATGTAGAACGCATTAAGGAAATTGAGAGAAACTAATACAATATGTGTGTACGTGAGGTTCTATGTGTATATCCATACATACAGATATACGTAGGTACATACATACATACGTGTGTGCATATATATATATATATACATACACACATACGTATATGTATATGAATAACTATATCTATCTATCTATCTATCTATCTATCTATCTATCTATCTATCTATCTATCTATCTATCTATCAATCTATCTATCTATCTATCTATCTATCTATCTATCTATCTATCTATCTATGTATCTATCTATCTATCTATCTATCTATCTATCTATCTATCTATCAATCTATCTATCTATCTATCTATCTATCTATGTATCTATCTATCTATCTATCTATCTATCTATCTATCTATCTATCTATCTATCTATCTATCTATCTATCTATTTTTATGTGTGGTGTGTATACTTTCGAGAAGAGTCTGTACTCGTTCCGGCCAAAGAAACAGCTTGGTGTAATAAGAATCAGGTTGGAATGATGTAGTTATTTTCATATTTCTTCTCTACATTTCTTAACTTTCTCTTTTCTTTATCTTTGACTTTTGGAGATGAAGCAGCAAGAGGAGGGCATTACTTGGTTTGATTTATATATTTATAAAAATGTACACTCTGCTATAGAAAGGGTTAAAATCAGACAAATGCGTTTTATGTCAAATAGTCACAGCTGCGTAAGTAAAGCAAGAGCTGAGTAAAATATAAAAACGATAAGAAATAATGGTTTCAAATTTTGACACAGGGCCGGCAATTTTGGGTGAGTGAGTAAACCAGTGATATCGACCTCAGAATTCAAATGGTAGTTATTTTACAGACCCCCGAAAGGATGAAAGGTAAAGGTGGACAGAGGCGGAATTTGAACTCAGAATGAAAAGACGGTCGAAACGTCGTTAAGCACGTTGCCCGACGCGCTAACGATTCTGCCAGCTCACCGCCTTAATAATGATGATGATGATGATGATGATGATGATGATGATGAAAATAATAATAATAATAATAATAATAATATAATAATAATAATAATAATAATAATAATATTAATAATAATAATAATAATAATATAATAATAATAATATAATAATAATAATAATAAAAAAATATGATAAAAAATATTCAGACAAATACATAACAAAAACACCAGGACTTACAAACACATATAACATACAGAAAATTGCACTACTAGGCACTGCACACATCCTACGCAGAACACTTTCCATACAATAACCATCAGAGCATCACAACAAATCACAGCACATACCCAAGGCACACAGAGCTGCGCTCGGTAGTGAAGTGAAAGCACGCTATAAAAATAAAACTACTGAATAATAATAATAATAATAATAATAATAATAATAATAATAATAATAATAATAATAAAAATGGCAGAAATTCAAAAGATAGTGCTCATGGGAACTGCTCATATCCTACGCAAAATACTTTCTATGTAATCTCAAGGTTTAAAACAAACATTTTTTTTTTAGACATCCACCAGTACAACACAAAAAACAACCAAATATATGGCACACTAGGCATAACAACAACGTGAACTTCCAACCTGTTGTCTCTTGAGGTCTCCGGGTGAGACTTGGAGCCAACTTGTACAAATATAAAGCAAAAGTCAACCATATAATAATAATAATAATAATATACCCATTCTACTCGAAGTACAATGCCAGGAATTTTGGGGACCCAAGCATTCAACTAGTGGTTATTTTACCGACTCCGAATGGAAGAAAAGTAGACTGCGGCGAAATTTGAACTCAAAATGTAAAGACATACGAAATGTCGCGAAGCATGTTTCTCGGCATGCTAACAATTCTGCTAGCTCACCAACGAAAAGAACAAATGAAGCATCGAAAGAAAGGCGGAATTAATTGATTAATACGAAGAAAGTAATAGAAAAATGGATGTTAACGTATTTGATGTAAGCTAAAAAGACGTGAAAAGTATTAAGTTACATTTTATTTGAATGTTAGAAAAAATTGTTTTAACTTACTGAATAATACTGGTCAAAAAATTAACTAAATGTGAAAAGCAAAGGAAAGTGAGCCTGATTGCATGCACTCCGGTGAGAATTCCCTACATGTTCTCTGCATGTTCCGGTTTTCTTAGGGTCCTTCAGCGAAGCATAGTGTAGCCATTTCTGCAGATCTTAGGTTACTGGAAGAATGTCGGAAAACGTTTTTGATGAAAACTGTTATTACCCAAAATATACTCAGAGCCCCTGCAGCATGTAAACACACACACACACACACACACACACACACACACACACACACACACATACACAGACACACACACCACACACACACATACACACACACACACACACATACACACACATACATGTATGTATATGTATATATGTTTGTATGCGTTTAAGTATGTTTGTATTTTATGTGTACCTATATAATTCATATGGTATTAAAGCAGGATTAATGCCGATTATGATGGAAATCTTCCATTCTGATTAGGTGATACTTGTAGTTCGATAATATAATCAAATGGGTGTGTGTGTGTGTGTGGGAGAGAGAGAGAGAGAGAGAGAGAGGAGAGAGAGAAGAAAGAGAGAGAGAGAGAGAGAGCCGATGTATTGCTTGTAGATAAACGTAACTCTAAGATTCTGTCATTCTTTTTTCAACGAACGAGTTGTCTGCCTACGATTTGAATCAATACTTTGACCCGGAGTAAAGGTAATATAAACATCCATTTTGTATGATTTAGTTTAAATTTTTCCATTCCATCAATTTTCTTTTTCATCTGAACGTAATTTTCAGAGTTCTAAATTATTTTAGTATTTTTCAAATTCATATTTGATACTCTCGCTGAAAACTACCTTGTAACTAGATATATTGAAATATGCACACAAAAAAAAAGCATTTCCACCAATTATTCCCACATATATGTGTTTGTATTCATGTCTCTGTGTGTATGTTTACGAACGTATTTATTTATTTGTACTTGTATTCAGGTGTATGTGCATATGAACCTCTGAGTATGTGTAATTTCATTGCATTGAAATAAAGGTAGTTAGGTTAAATTTTGAAAGCCTATCTATTTATTCTATTTTATCTGCGGGTTCCCTTAGAGATTTTTTCTGCCTCTTGTAGAAGGACCTATCCGAGCAGTGTGTGTGTTGTATGCGTGTGTGAGTGTGTGTGTGTGTGTGTGTGATGGGATATTTATTTTATGTAGTTCTTGGTTTAGAAGGCACACCCGTTAACTTTTGTCATAGTTATTTTTGCCAATGTCATCTGTTTTATTTCTGTTAGTATTACCATTATAATGCCTCTTGAGTCGGTGAGCTGGCAAAAGCGTCAAAACGTTGGACGAAATGCTAAGCAGCAATTCGTCTGTCTCTTGAATTTCGATATTTGAAATCCCATCGAGGTCAACTTTGTTTTTTGTCCTTTCGGAAGACCAATAAAGGAAAAGTATCTGTAAGTACTGGGTTTGATGTTATATCTAACCTGCTAATCTCAAAATTGTTTTCTTTATGCTTAAACCTTAAACAATTATTACAACAGATCCGTGGATACTAATTAGTGTTGGTCTTACTCAGGCAGCAGTCACGTTTGGTCAGGTAAATGTATGTTCGAAGACCTTTCATTCGTGACCATTCCACATTTCTTTTCACTCAATCTGCCAAAGGTTCACATTATCTAAAACATTATTTTAAAATACAAATAAGATGTTGATAATTGAGAGATGTGACTGATATTTCTAGTCGGATCGTTCGCTTAATACTGTTATATTTAGATTTGTTCGGCCATAGGTAATCCTTGATCGTTCGAACTTATTATCAAAGTCATTGCAGCTGCAATCATTTGCCCCTTACTCTATACGAAGAGCGCACAGGACCACATTATCCAACGGGCCTTTTTTAAAAGAGGAGGGTGTGAGTTAAGGGAGGTTAGTTGCTGCGTTTTTAGCAAGCAAAAGCTCCCTCCCTTGCTAACATGGGTGCTTATGTTGTACTTATGTGTGGTTGGCTCAACTTACCACTCCGTTTAGCACCACCACCTGACCCTTGAGTGCCGTCATTTTGAGGAAAATTACTCCAGTGATACTCATCTCAAAGGGAAATGTGAAGAAAGTTAACCTAAGTAGCAAAGTAAAATGTCAGAGTAGTTTATCGCAGGTGGTTAACATGATCAACGTATTGTAGTGCATACGAAAATGAAGTAGAAAGATACTCTTTTACTTGTTTCAGTCCTTTGAGTGTGGCCATGCTAGAGCACCGCATTTAGTCGAGCAAATAGACCCCAGGACTTATTCTTTGTAAGACTAGTCTATCGGTCTCTTTTGCCGAACCGCTAAGTTACGGGGGACATAAACACACCAGCATCGGTTGTCAAGCGACGTTGCCGGGACAAACACAGACACACAAACACACACACATATATACATATACATATATACGACGGGCTTCTTCCAGCTTTCGTCCACCAAATCCACTCACAAGGCTTTGGTCGGCCTGAGGCTATAGTAGAAGGTGCCACACAGTGAGAGAACTCGGAACAATGTGGTTGGTAAGCAAGCTACTTACCACACAGCCACTCCTGCACTCGAGTATCAATTTGCTTTAAACACAAGGGCCAGGTATTCGGTGCTATTTTCGCTCACATAACTCCTTTCAGACACTTTAGAAGGCCCGCAAAGATTATTGACTATCCTTTTATTCCGTGATTAACGTTTAAAGAACTACACCATATATTTGATACTTCTTCTAGTAAAGAGAGAGCCTTTAAGTGATTGCTCTACTTACGGTCCTGTTAGAAGTAGCAATTGTATCTTCCTCAAATCTAAACCTACTACTTTTAAATAAATGTTACGCTAGATAATGTAGTACCTGACATTTAAAAAGCAAAAACGAATGGTCGTGACTAGAATGATTTCGATTATAGTGCGTGACAACTCCTTCGCCTCTTTTGAGTAATCAGAGTTCCCAAGTTATGAGAAACACTTTCTTATAGTACCATCTATGTAAATTCCCATTGTTCTATGTAACTTCCTCTGTTAAGTTTTCTCTCTTTTAAGTTACATGATTTTTCTATTGTATCCACTTCATAGCGTCTCAGAATTCCTCAGTGAATATATATAGTGATATCCCTCCGTGAAAATATCCAGCTGTTAAATTCTAGATGTACATACACTCTTGCATATGTGGGATTTTCTCTAATTACACACTCCCTGGTACTCGTATATTCCATGGGTTTCAAATATCCTTAATACCACATATATTCTTCTGTTGCTTTGATATTTTTGTCTACTATTGACTTTTTGTATATACGCACATTTCTTTTCTCTCCTAAATTCCGTTCTTATGTCTTTGTGAACATTTGAACTGCATAGAATAGTGATTCCATATGGCTGCTTAATCTAGCAAGCACCTTCTATTCATCCATATATAATAGATGGCTTGCTTTGCCGGCTTTCATTTTGTTACCACATGTTTACTCTACTTTTTGGAATTGTTGTCAGAAGAAAATGCTTATTTGCTTGAATTTTCACAATACACATACGAAACTTTATGTATCTTTCAACATTATTTTCGTAAATACTACAATATGTTGATCCTGTTAACCACCTGCAATAAACTACATCGACATTTTACTTAGCCACTTAGGTTAACTTTCTTTATATTACCCTTTGAGATGAGTATCATCTGGAGTCATTTTCCTCAAGTATAAAGTTTTATTTATTTATTTTTCGTATGAGTTCCACTTGCTGTTACAAGCATCACATCCATCATCATGGATACTTGTTAACACTATCATTGTTACAAATTCTTCCGTTGTATATTTTAATCCTTTCATCCGTCAGAAGGCGACTACTACACAAGCACTAAATGAGATTAAATTCACCACTAATATTTTTAGAAATTTTGGTCATGCTAGACAATTTTTTTTTGCTTTAATCTCGCTGTCTGTGTCGATTTGTATGTCCAAAAGTTTATTTTTTTGGCACAAGACGAATAAGTTTAGAGAAATGTGTAACGGGATTCAATCGATACCAATGCTCGACTGGTACTAATTTTATTGACCCCGAAAGGATGAATAACAAAGTATAATAATAATAATAATAATAATAATAATAATAATAATAATAATAATAATAATAATGATAATGATAATGATAATAATGATAATGATAATGATAATGATGATGATGATGATGATGATGATGATGATGATGATGGTGGTGGTGGTGATGATGATGAGGATGATGATGATGATGATGATGATGATGATGATGACGATGACGATGATGATGATGATCCTTTCTAGGCCTGAAATTTCGGGGAAGAGAATTGGTCGATTACATCGAGCCCGGTGTTTCACTGGTACTTAACTTATTGTCCCTGAAAGGATGAAAGGCAAAGTTGACCTCGGCGGAATTTGAACTCAGAACGTAACGGCTGACGAAATACCGCAAAGCATTTCGCCCGGTATGCCCAGGATAGATACTTGCATGGAGACAAAAGAGTACAAAGTAAAAAAAAAAAGAAGAAAGAAAGACAAACGGAAATAGAATAAAGATGTTACGGACAGTTTGCAAGACAGGTGAACATAAATACAGATGCCGATGGATAGGGGCACTGTCTGGGGAGTGACTTGAAGCTAAAGACAGAAGTGTTTATGTGTGCTACGCAAGAAGACGCACTCAGGACAAATTATATCAAATGCAGGATGAACGTCACAGAGGAAAGAAACAAGAGCAGGTTTCGCTGTGATAAAGGTGAGATTGAAAGACATTTTGTGAATGAATGCAAGAAACTGAAACAAAACAAATGAAAACAAAAAAAAGAATTCTAAGGGAGACACGATATTGTAGCAAGAACGATTCATTGAGTGTTGTGTGGTAAGTATGGAGTGGATAGAGCAAAGATGTGAAATGGACAAATCTCAGGAGTAATCAAGATTGATAAGGTAAAGATACAGTGAGATATAATGCTCCGATGTGATCGTGAAGTTGAAAATTGAAAGCCAGATATAGTGGTTGTGAATAATGAGATAAAAAAAAAATATGTTTAATTATATCGGAAAGAAAAAGTAAGCAGGTCAGATATGATGATGTGAAGTGGGAGATAAGAAAGACTGGGTCATTGAAGAAGCTGAGCATCGCACATGTTGAACAAGCCTTGGGAACTATAAGTTCCAAGATCACAAATTGGACTGAAAAGATAGAAGTAAATGTGAACTTAGGGCCTCTACAGGAAAACGCACAAATATTCTGCACAGTTCTCGAAATCTGAACAGTGATATCTTGGTCCACTGGTTGTGGACAGCTTCCAACTTGTTACATCTCCCAGCAAAGGTACTGTGTTAAACAAGAATAATAATAGCACGACCATTACGCACAGCAAATTCATTATGATTTTTGGTTTGAACATTTTTCTGAGTTGTTACAAGTAATGATTTCTGGTTTTCTTGTGAGATCATACGTTTTACTTAGCAAGAGTATATTTTTAACGGAACAGAACGGGACAGCCTGCTCGTGAAATTAACGTGTAAGTGGCTGAGCACTCTACAAACATGTGTAGCTTTAACGTAGCTATCAGGGAGATTCAGCATAACTCAGAAAGTGACAAGACTGGCCTTTTGAAATACAGATACTAATCATTTTTGCTTACAGAGTGGAGTGAAGCAACGTGAAATAAAGTGCCTTGCCGAATGACACAGCGTGCCACCGGGAATCGAACTCACAACCTTACGATCTTGAGCCGAATACTCTTACCTCTACGCCGCGCGTCTTCACTGATAGCATATTATTAGGAGCGAAATTAACCGACGAAGCAAGGAAAAACCAAGTCGACAAGGGATAGACTCTTAACCAAGAATAATTTCTAACATTCTCTATCGCCATAGGCGGTTGTATTAATAATACATACTGCTTTCTTTCTCCTGACTTTTTAAACATTTCCTGACTTTCTAAACATTTCAGTTCTTGTTTACGTTGGTGATGAGCAACGACAGCGACGGCAGCTGCCATGATGACATCGAGGACAACGCTGATCACAATGGGATGGATGTATAAGGAAGCGAGGAAGAACGAAAAGAAGATGACACCCAGCTGTTGTTAACTGCTCCACTTCAGTAAAATCTGAGGTGACAAAAACAAAAGCTATGGCAATTTGTACTTCTTGTATCTGTGGAGTGGGGTCGAGTTAAGGAAAAATAATGTTGGGAGATAAATAGAAGGGAAATAGAGGAAAAAGCTGAAACAATGTAGGTGCGGTGAAAATTGAATAGATAGATAGATAGATAGATAGATAGATATGTAGGTAAATAACGAGAAATACACATACACACAGACACACAAACATATATACATATATATATGTACATACATACACACACATTCACTACACACACGTGCGCACGCATTTATATATATATATATATATATATATATATATATATATATATATATATATATATATATATATGTATATATAAATATATCCGACGTTATAATTCAAATGCCCCTACCAACAGCGCGCCAAACTTTCACGGAAACAAATACTACATTTAGAAATAAATGTAGCATAATTATAATTAATTAATAAGGGTGAGAGAATTAGATACTAATTTAATAGTATACCTATTCAACACCAAGTGGCCCAGTGCCCCGAGAAACCTGGATTATTATAATATTTTATAACATATTATAATATTTCATACAAAAATAAATATAAGAGAGTGGTCACTATGTGGCTCACTCTAGCACTAGTAAATCCAAAAGGTTTTAACCACAAAAATACATGTTTCCCATGAAAGTCAGTACGATTGTTAGCTCACACGAACAGGGCAAATAAAAAATAACAAAATACAGATTATTTTGGGACAATTGTTTCGCTAATGAATTAAATGTAATTTTACTCACAATAAACTCACTTGTAGCTCCTCAGCCAAAACTATCTGGATGAAATCCACTCAATTATCGTTATGGTAAAATCTGGCGTGTGATTGAGTGGATTTCATCCATATAATTTTGGCTGAGGAGCTACAAGTGAGTTTTTTGTGAGTAAAATTACATTTAATTCATTAATAGCGAAACAATTGTCCCAAAATAATCTGTATTTTGTTATTTTTTATTTGCCCTGTTCGTGTGAGCTAACAATCGTACTGACTTTCATGGGAAACATGTATTTTTGTGGTTGAAACCTTTTGGATTTACTAGTGCTAGAGTGAGCCACATAGTGACCACTCTCTTATATTTATTTTTGTATGAAATATTATAATATGTTATAAAATATTATAATAATCCAGGTTTCTCGGGGCACTGGGCCACTTGGTGTTGAATAGGTATACTATTAAATTAGTATCTAATTCTCTCACCCTTATTAATTAATTAATTATATATATATATATATATACACATATATATATATATAATATAAAATGGGACAAGAACGCAAAATATCCAGACAGTTAGGTGATACAAAAAAGGGACACACACATGCACACACATTCACCCATACACATGCACTCACACGAACACTTCTTATAGGAGACTTTTCTAAGTTATCTCGAGTTTTCGAGGTGGTAATTTTTCTTTTTTTTTTCACTTGCTGAGCCTCTAACGGGGCAGTGTCGATGTTCTTTGTCACATCAAGATCACCAGGGTGATTGTTTCGTTTTTTGTCGTTAACCTTCCGATTAGAACAGTGGTTCTCAACCGGAGTCCATATGACCAAAGGGGATCCATAAAAGATTTCGCGGGGTTCACACAAGCAAAATAGTGAGTCGGGGACCCACAGAAGTATAGTAAGGGTCCATGAAAAAGTTTTGAATTAGAAGTATTTTGTTGCAAGAAACAGCTAGGTTTAGAATAGAATTGTAATCAAAGAGGTAAAAGTTTGAGAACCACCAGTTTAGAGTGTTGCATAACAACTCCTGCTGCAAGAAAAACATGAGCAGGATGAAGATTCTAGAGGCTCGATGAACTGGGGAGAAATGACTGGGATTAAGGTTTAGAGCAGGGATTAAGGGTCGGGTGTGGGTTGAAGCAATAAGGGTGATGAGTGGACGGAGGGTGGAGACGAGTGGATTGGGTTACTTGAGTGAAGGAAGTATGAAAACAGCCAACTCCCAGGCGAAGCGACAAGAATAGTAGCAATAGAAGCGAGAGAGAAAGGAGACAGCACATACGTGTACTCGCAGCATGAATGTGTCTGTTAATGATTTAATGCCAATTAGACATGCGACTTTCTCTGGATATGTGACAGTAGCATTGGTCTAGGTGTGTAGGCAATAACCCCACTTAAGACTGGTAGAATGTCAGCAACTCTAATGGTTGAAATAGTAGTAAGTCATAATTTCTTCATAGCATCAGTCATTTCTAAATTGCACGCAGTTTGGTAGATTCGGTAGAGCGCCGGTCATTATGTTTGCCTGGTATTTAGTTGCGTATCTTTACGTTTTTAATTCAAATATATAACAAGTTTATCTCTGCTTTTCCCCTTGAAGAAGAACGATGAAATAATTAACACCCAAGTACCGATTCAACCTCAAATATACACCTCACCAAATTTGGGACTAAATACCAAATAAAGCGTAACCATCGATGTTTTACCGATCCTGCTAGTTTGTGGAAAATTTGAAAACGAATTATGACAGACCTTTATTACATGTATTACAATCTGGATTCTGAGCAAACCTACGAGAATCTACATTCAGAATAATGGTAATGGTAAACCTAAATGCCATTTAGTTTAGTTATCAAAGGAACATCTTAAAGTTTAGGGACCAAAAAGAGTCAAAATGTCTGATGTTGAGTCAAAATGTCTAATATCACTGGTCAGCGACATTAACATTATATAAATTAGACATTTGTCTTATATACTAGGTATCATCAATTCATTTGTTGCAATCCCATTCACCATTACACCCTTCACAATCATTACAACCCTACAACCACCGGTATGAGTTCGCCTCCTGCTTGCGACAGCACCAACACCATTGCCTGAAAATTTTCGATTCCCATTCTTCCGTTTCACCACCAAAGCATACCCCCACCACAACAATCATATCGATATATTTTTCACACTACCCCCCCCCCCCCCACACACAAACAACCACCTCTCTCCACAGTCACCCTCACAGCCACCACCCACAGCAACCACCCTCACAACTACTCCATCTCCACACACGCGACCACCACCTCACAGTCACCATTACACCACCCCCAATACCTCATGAACTCAAAGCCACCACCTCATCAACCCAAAGGCACCACCCCACCACTCAACTAACTCACCACCCAACAACTCCACCCCAACTACCCCATCATCCAACTACCCCACCGCCACCACCACCGTCACTACAACTACCATCACCATTATCACCACCAACACAACCACTACCACCACCATTACCACTACAGCCACCACCAACACAACCACCACAGCCACCACCACCGCCATCACCACCACGATCAACACCACTACCACCAGCACCACCACCATTCACGATATCGTCTTATATTCACTCTCATTCGTACTCTCTTTAACTACAAACCGCACTACTGTCAAAGCATTCATACTGGTACTCCGTCAGTCACGACGACGAAAATTCCAATACATCCGATCAACGAGACAGAATGCTCGTGAAATTAACGTACAAATGGTTCGACACTTTACGGAAGCACTTTACGTAATTCTGATGGAGATTCAGCGTGGCACAGTATGTGACAAGGCTGTCCTTTTGAATTACAATTACTACTCAATTTTTTGTTTGCAGAGTCGACTGATGCAATGTGAAATAAAGTGTCTTGCTCAAGGACACAACGTGCCGCCTGGTATTGAACTCATGATCTTTCAACCGTGAGCCAATATCTTAACCACTCAGCCGCTCGCCTCCACCAAAGCATTCAGGGAAAAGACGGGGCAGTGATAGCTGGAAGACGTTTAATCATAAGCTCAATCAATCAAAATTAACCAAGGGTTAATCAACGATAACAAACACTCTCACATTTCCACACCATCTTTACTATCAACCCTACACCTGACCCTAACCATCTCCACAACCACCCTCGACCACATACACTATTATCATTAGGCCTACGCGATTACCACACTACCTGGGTCGTTTTAAATTATTTCTAACCACCAGAATATTTTCAGTCTCACCAGATTTGTTCCAAATTTTCTACATGTATCATTCAAATTGCAGCTGGATAGATACTTAAGCACCATTAGAGATGAACCCCATCTCCCAGGATATACACAACGAGCACAAACTGACTCAAACTCGCTCCTACACGTCAAAATTAAACAGAGAATACAACCTGGCAACCACACCAGACTCTGAGGGTGGAGACTTCGACTTGGCCTGAGCATGGACTCAAACTCAAATGAAATGAAATGAAAATGTATGTAGTTTTGCGTTGTTGTCAAACTGGACGCTCCTGATTAGCTAGAATTACATAACTTTAAAGGTTTGCGACTTTTTTTAAATACTAATTTCAGGAGAAAATGAATGCGATTTTCGTCATCAGCATGCCAAACTATATCAGTATAGAACAGTGGGTCTCGACCGTTTTTCTTTTATCTATGAGCCCTTCGGTTATTATTTTATTCCTGTGCCCCCATCCCACAACCGTTCGATAATTAAAAACAAGTTTTATAGGAACTTCTTTTAAAATTCCTATTTTGTTTTTCCCGCATTAACACTTGTGTGAGATGAACCATGTAAAACGTAAGGGAAGGAAACCTAGCTGTTTCTTGTAATAAATACATCAAAGGCAAAATTTTTCATGGCCCCTTAATATACATCTGTGGGTTTCCAATTTACTATTTTGCTTGTGTTGACCCCAGGGGCCATATGAATACCGGTTGCGAGTCACTGCTGTCGATCATTTGAAAAAGTTCTGGTGACTGAAAAAAA
The DNA here is from genome assembly GCF_006345805.1 of Octopus sinensis. Taxonomy (NCBI): domain Eukaryota; kingdom Metazoa; phylum Mollusca; class Cephalopoda; order Octopoda; family Octopodidae; genus Octopus; species Octopus sinensis. The sequence goes on along the minus strand of NC_043001.1, from coordinate 126,608,430 downwards.
TGTAAAAAGGGTCCATTATCCATATACACCCACCATAACACCACCAACAATGCCATCACAAGCTATATCAACAACACTACTACCTGCACCACCAACAAAAACATAGTTACCATACCACAACAAGCACCCATACACAACCAGTACCACCACCACAAGCTTTTCGGCGCGGTGTCATAGTTACCACTACGGCTAACTACTGCAGTACTACCACTACCATCTGTATCGCTTCCTGTACCCAGAACGATCAACACTACGTCTAAAAACACCGGTACCATAACCCCCACCCCCACTGCCTTACTGCCACCAACGTTGTCAGAATTCAACCCTGCCAACACCAGCGACACCTCTTTGCCGCTACCAACACCCCAGTCCTCATGCGCCAGCTTCACCTGTCAATATACGATTAGTGTAGTTGTCAAAGCCTCTACTACACCCATTCCTACTACTGCTGCTGCTGCTGCTGCTGCTACTACTACTACTACTACTACTACTACTACTACTACTACTACTACTACTACTACTACTCATGCTACCTCGTTGTCACACCACCCACGCTACCACACTTTCACTCCCCCACATTAGGGCCTCCTTTGTAAACTAATCAAACCCTCTCTTACAAAGACGGACAGTATCATAATAACTGCAGCAACATCTCTAAGATTTCTTCCCTACTGACGAAATTAGTTTAGCTGAGAGCCAGATGCGATAAGGTAAATAACAAGCGCTGGATATGCTTAGTGGCCGTCTGCTATGAGGTGAGTTATTATGTGTGATAATTAGCTGAGAAACGAAAGATAGAGATCGTGTCAACGTGTCGACACGTCAACAACAATAATGTTTGACAGCGGCATATAACGTCTCCAGCACGCGCAACCCACTCTGCTACATCTAATATATCCTGCCCCTGTCACTACACTCCAACTTACACATTCTATGTCACTGTATTCGAAGTCACGCAGTCGATCGGCTGCATATATACTAAAACTGGAACGATACAGAGAAGATATCACTGCACAATTGATGTCACTTCAATGCTGTTCTCAAATCTGTATCATGATATATAATAACATCCGCTGATTGTCACCACATTTCACCGTATTCATTCTATACCCCTTCACTGCAGCCTATACCATAATCCATACTATTATATCTCATGCACTCAAGACGGTGAGCTGACAGAATCGTTAGCACGCCGCGGATAATGGATTTTCGTCCATCTTTGTTATGAGTATAAATTCCGCAGAGGTCGACTTAGCTTTTCATCCTTCCGGGTTCGATAAGTGCCAGTGGAGTTCGATGTAGTCGTCTATCTCACCGCCCCACCAACCCCGCAAAATTTTAGACCGTGTGCGTGTACTAGAAAAGATTATATCTAACACATCTAACCATCCAAGAGAGAGGAAGATCCTTACGAGACGACGGACGAAGGTTGCAAATCGACTCAACCAACATCCCAAAAGTAGCGAAAAGTCCCGCCTAAAAACAACACTGATGGAGATTGCAAAAAGGCTGCAACAATCCTATGTGAGGGAGAGAGCAGACAAAGAAGCCTGGGTTATAAAAAGCATTAAGTCAAACCCAAAGGCCTTCATTCATTACGCGAAAGAAACAGTCTCAGTACGCTGCAAGATAGCCCTCTTCCAAAAGGATGGCTCCCTCGCAGACAGTCAAACTAGGATCAGTTCAACCAGTTCAAAAGTGTCTTTACCACCCCGTTGGAACACAGACAACTGAACGAACCAGTGGACTTCTTTGCCGCCTCATCTATAACCAGCAAGGCAGTTACGATGGAATACATCGACATTACCGAAGAAGATATACTACTAGCCATAGATGAAGTGGACAAAAACTCGTGGACAAAAACTCGTGGACAAAATCTCGTTGAATTTTAAAATCTGCAAGTAGGATTATCATGAAAATTGGGCTTATGGTCTTTAAAGTATTAAACGCCTCTCTCTTAGCTAAGCAGTCTAATCTATTATCGATATACAGAGAGAGAGAGAGAGGGGGGGAAGAGAGAGAGACATGTGTGTGTGTGTGTATGTGCGTGTATGACGAAGTTCCACACAGCTTTTGCTAATCAAGCTCACTCACAAGACACTTCACGGTACCTTGATTAGAAGACGTTTGTCCAAGGTACCTTGCAGTAAGCTTGAATCAGAAACCACGTAGCTGTAAAGCGAGTTTCTTAACCACATTAGTTATGCCTGTGCCTATATTATTTAATTATTAAGTTCTAATTTTCGCCAATCATATTATTTTCTCGACAGAAAAGAAAATAGTATCGTAATTAGCATTTACTATTTAATACACAATGCTTTCACAGACTGGCAAACACGACCTATGTAGCGAAGTGGAAGAGATAGCCGTTGAAAAGGTTGCGAATGTCGACGTAAGAACTTTGACGAACAGAAACAGCAAAAACAACAGCAAAAAATGATTGACTGTTTAGCCAACAAGTCAAGCAAACGATCGATTAGCTAGTTGGAGAGATATTTAACTAGTTGACTAATAATAAAGGAATGGAATTGAACCGGTGCGTGTGTTATTTATATTGGCGTAATGATTCTCCCTAGACACAACAAAAGTTGTTTCAACACTCGAATTCGCATAAAGAATCTTTGAAACCAAATACAAAACCGAAATTCTTTCATCACTTTGTTCAAAAATCATTTTTGAAAAGCTGTAACTAAAAGGACTTTCTTCATTTTCACTGCGTGCAAATTTTTCTAAGAGGTTTGGTCCTCGAGGAATCTGTCCCCTGGCGTTTCTGCTCGGGCCCTACAAACTAACAAGTTCACCTTCGTCACTACATGCCGAGTGACCACGTATGAGCTCCCTCGTTTTAATCGTAACTGTTTTTGTAATAGTTGTTATTATTTAGGCGAGGTTAACGCTAACCGAGCCTATCTTATAATAAGACTCCTTTTAACTGCAATCCCTATAATTTTTGGGAGTTAACTAAGTCTATATGATCTGAAGTGTTCTCTTTTTAAAGACGATACCGTCTTTAAAGATCTAGCAGATCGAGCGACCCGTGATGTGACAGTAGATGACATAGCTAGATAGTTGTCGAGAAATTAGGCTCAAATATTGTTAATCCCTATATTGTTTCTTAATACCTATAATCTTATTTCTTTATTGCCCACAAGGTGCTAAACATAGATGGGACAAACAAGGACAGACAAAGGGATTAAGTCAATTACAACGACTCCAGTGCGTAACTGGTACTTATTTAATCGACCCCGAAAAGATGAAAGGCAAAGTCGACCGCGGCGGAATTTGAACTCAGAGCGTCACGGCAGACGAAATACCTATTTCTTTACTACGCACAAGGGGCTAAACATAGAGGGGACAAACAAGGACAGACAAACGGATTACATCGATTACATCGACCCCAGTGCGTAACTGGTACTTAATTTATCGACCCCGAAAGGATGAAAGGCAAAGTCGACCTCGGCGGAATTTGAACTCATAACGTAACGGCAGACGAAATACCGCTAAGCATTTCGCCCGGCGTGCTAACGCTTCTGCCAGCTCAAATCTGTATTGTTACACTCGGAAATGATCACATTTCGTCAATGAAACACACGCTCTATATGTGGTCTTCACTTCAGCATTATCATTATTATTATTTTAGGTCTTTGCCAAAGCTTTTTCGTCACACATCCTGTGATCTCTTCAACGACTTTGTATCCCACGTTTGTCCCCTTGTTCTTATAATCTGCTTATCGACGACATTCACATTTAATTGAAAATAAATAGATTATATACATGTATATGTGGGTGCGTAAGTGCGTGCGCGCGTGTGAATACACGCATTCGAGGTACAATTTTAGAATGAATCCTTGTAAAATATATTAATTACATATAACAAGCATGAAACTGAAAGCCGGAAGAGATAAACAACGACTACTGGTGCCGTCAACATCAGACAAAACCGCTTTTTCGCCACCACCCTTATCGCCGCAAATCTCCCCAGCATTTCCACTACCATTGGCACCACCATCAACGCCATCGCCGTTTCTATCCCAAGGCTTATCACTACCAAATTTGTGTGAGCAAGCGTGTGTATATTTGTGATTGTGTATGTGTGAGTGTTTATATACACGTGTGTGTGTGTGTGTATACACGTATACAAATACAGATATATGGTACATTAATATTCATAAATGCGTGTGTTGTGTATGTGTGTATGTATGTATGTACGTATGTATGCATATATGTATGTATGCATGGTTGTTTGTATGTATGTATATAATTATTCGGTTTTACTTCAAGATTTCTTATCAACAGAGAAAGGGTCGATTTCTAACCTCGATCCAAAGCTCCTTCATTCGAATTTCAGCGTCAACAGTGTATTTTTGCATGTATGTGTGTATGTGTGTGTGTATGTATGTATGTGTGTATGTATGTATGTGTGTATGTATGTGTGTATGTATGTGTGTATGTATGTTTAAATGATAAGCTACTGGAAAGTTTTACAGATCTTTTTATAGTTCCAGTGATGGCTTGGATCTGTAGTCTTCGAATTAGCTTTCTGTTTTCTCATTTTGAGAAGCCTAATTTCTCAAGATCGGTATTTAGGCAGTGTGTTACATATCCCAGGTTCCCAATTATAGGGGTCCTGGGATATGTGTAGACCTGAACTTGTAACCTGTATAAACTTGTAATATGTAATATGTATAAACTTGTAATATGTATAAACCTGAACTTGTAATCAAGATAGAGTAACTGCAGATTTCTCAATAGTTCAGCATAGGTGTTCTCTTTTTCACTGATCTTCAACTTTATGCTAACATCCACTGGACATCTAATTTCCACAATTGTGCATACTTTCTCTTCTCTATCCCAAATGATTATATCAGGTCAAATTTGCTTATATTTTACTGAGGTCTTCACTGGTACATTCCATCAGTATTCCTTTTTATGTATGTATGTATGTATGTATGTATGTATGTATGTATGTATGTATGTATGTATGTATGTATGTATGTATGTTGTATGTATGTATGTATGTATGTATGTATGTATGTATGTATGTATGTATGTATGTTTAAATGATAAACTACTGGAAAGTTTTAGAGATTTTTATAATTCCAGTGATGGCTTGGATCTGTAATCTTCGAATTAGCTTTCTGTTTTCTCATTTTGAGAAGCCTAATTTCTCAAGATCGGTATTTAGGCAGTGTGTTACATATCCCAGGTTCCCAATTATTGGGGTCCTGGGATATGTGTAGACCTGAACTTGTAACCTGTATAAACTTGTAATATGTATAAACCTGAACTTGTAATCTAGATAGAGTAACTGCAGATTTCTCAATAGTTCAGCATAGGTGTTCTCTTTTTCACTGATCTTCAGCCTTATGCTAACATTCACTGGACAGCTAATTTCCACAATTGTGCATACTTTCTCTTCTCTATCCCAAATGATTATATCAGGTCAAATTTGCTTATATTTTACTGAGGTCTTCACTGGTACATTCCATCAGTATTCCTTTTTATGTATGTATGTATATGTATGTATGTATGTATGTATGTATGTATGTATGTATGTATGTTTGTATGTATGTATGTATGTATGTATGTATGTATGTATGTATGTATAAGTTCAGATATTATATTTGATTTCTGTTTCTTGCGGAGAGAAATCATAATACAATTCGTGATTTTTGCTTAAATCTACAAAAATGCACCGAGGAATCATGAAAGAGCGAAATGTTCATCTGATTTTTTAAAACTCTCTGACTTAAAAAAAAAAATTATCATCGTTGTTATTATTATTATTATTATTATCATTATTATTATTATTATTATTATGACTATTATTATTATTAAGGCGGTGGGCTGGCAGAATAGTTAGCACGTTGGACAAAGTGATTAGCGGCATTTCGTTTCTTACGTTCTGAGTTCAAATTCCGCCCAGGTCGACTTTGCCTTTCATCCTTTCGAGATCGATAAATTAAGTACCAGTGAAACACTGGTGTCAATGTAATCGACTAGTCCCCTCTTATCGCCAATATGACCAAGGAAGCCAGATCTCTTTCAAATGCTATGCGCGGAGTTTCGTTCAATACTGATGCAGAATTGAGAGCTTGGTTGGATCAGTTTTTCGAGTCGAAATCAGGTGATTCCTACCAACGAGGTATTGAAAATCTTTTTGAACGTTGGGAAGAAGTTGTAAACAACAAGAGTGAATACATTATTGATTAATTAGCTGTTATTTTTTATTAAACCTTTTAAAAAATTTAAATTTGAAACAAACGGCGGGAACTTAGTTTCCAACCCATTATATACTATAAATGGGTACAAACTAATAGAAAAGGTGTTCGGGTTACATGTGACAACTTTTATGTTTCCTTTTTCCATGAACGGCTTGATGCATTGGTGAACAGTCAGCAGAGTTGGAGAGTACAAAGAGTAAAGCTGTTGTTGAGAAAATGTTAGCAGATATGGAGGACTAAAAGCCATCTGAATGTTGGAAAAGATACCTGTATCATGATGACTCACCCCAGGTATCAAAATGCCGATATCGTGACAGCTGCTCAATACTTTGTGAACATTGTAAAGGGTGTAAGACGTGACATGGGCATCATGAAAACCAATTTCCTTCAGACTGTTATAGTTTTTGGTGTATCCCTAGTGAGGGTGACGGCATGCCGTCCCATATTTTTCAACAGGGCCTTAGGTTCAATCAATATAGACGGCTATGCGAACTAGATAGAGACTCTGGCCAACACTGGCTGAAGGGGATTTTTGCTAGAAGACCATAAATGTGGCAGCAGGATTCGGTTCATTGCCATACCTCTGGAAAGAATCAGAAGTGTTTGTTGCAGAAATTCTGCTTCACTAGCTCCAATTTCTGACCTTCCAATCCTCTCAATTGTAATCCCATGTTTTACAATGTATGGGGCGCAACTGAGAAAGACACCGACTACTCGGCTTGCAACACCGAGTCCGAGCTGATGGTCAAGATCAAGGAGGTGTTCGAATATTTTCTCAGGGTTACAGAGAGGAATATACGCTCCTGGTTCTGGAACCGTATTGAGGTCATGATAAAATCCGAGGATGGCTACTTTTAGTAAACTGTTATCTCTCAGCCATAGTCTTGTTGATTTTCTTTTATTTCTAAATAATTTTATCTTTGGATAGAATATTGTGTTTTCGTTTCCTTTTATTCAGCTGTCAAACTGAGCGCGAATACCCTCTAAACTTTCTATAAATAGCTATAAGCCAATATAACATACTGTAAATAGCTATAGATTAATATAAATATACTATATATTGTCTTAAACATTTTAAAATGTACTATAAATAGTCATAAGCTAATTCTTTTCCTCTTTTATTTATTTCAGTCATTGGACTGCGGCCATGCTGGGGTAACCTTTTGAAGGGTTTTAAATGAACAAATCTACCTCAGTGGTTAATTTTTAAGCCTGATACTTATTTCATGGGTCGCTTTTGTCGAACTGCTAATGCAAACACACCAGCACAAGTTGTCAAGCCGTGGCGGGGGACAAATGCAAGCACAAAAACACGCATACACATACATACAAGAAACGCGCGCGCACACACACACACACTTCTACACCGGCCTTCCACACAGTTTACATCTACGAAATTTACTCACAAGGCATTGGTCGGCTCGGGGTTATAGTAGAAGACAATTGCCCAACGTACAGCGCAGTAGCACACTGAACCCGAACCCTGGTGGTTACAAAGAGAGTTTCTTAACCACGCAGCTATGCCTGGACCAAAAGATGTGCTGCAAATAGTAATAAGCTAATATTCTCTCTGTGAACAGTGGACGGGTCGCTCTTTGATGCTGATATAATACAATACGAAACTGATAAAACTAATGTCATTTTTTTCCTTCGAAATGAAAAAAGCTTTGCTGCAACCAGTTTGTTTCCTTTTCATGATACGCTAAATTATATGCGTAACGAAAGGTTATGAATTATTTAAAAGACGTTGTGTAATTTCTCTTAATTAAAACTCTACATTGTGAGCGCCAGTACTGTGATGCAAATCAGACTGACTTGGCTTAGGTGTGTATACAGCAGCATAGAATACGTGTCAACCTGATCAATTTCATTGTTATTTAACAATTAACGATTGTCGCTAACTTCTACCCAAACGGCTGGTAATTGTTAAGGCTAATTGTGGAAATGCAAAGACAATTTGTGACAGACACAGCTCATTTCCAAAAGGCTATGTAATTTGTATATGTCTACGCGTGTATCATATTCGTGCATGCACCCGTATGTAAGTTTGCTTGTACAGTGTGTGTGTGTGTGTGTGTGTGTGTGTGTGTGTGTGCGTGTGTGTCTGTGCGTGTGCATGTGTGTGTGTGCGTGTGTGCATAAAAACAAAAACGCTTTGAGTCTAGACCTATCACGTATAATTACTTGCAGATTTAAATAAAAGTCATCCAAAATAACAGGGAAAAGCAATTTTTGATGGTATACATACATGTTTGTGTCTGTGTGTGTATATACATACACACGTATATATTATATACACGTGCGTATGTGTGTGTGCGTGTGTGTATGTGTGTGTGTGTGTGATTGGGTTAGTGTGTGAGTGTGTAAAGAGCTAGTAAACATTTGTCTGATTGTAAGACCAGAAAAAACATTCGTGCGTCAGCGTGTGTATATATGTGCGTGAGCGTGCGTAAGAGAGAGCGAGAAAGAGAGAGAAGAGCAAGAGTGAAAGAGAGAGGTAGAGGGAGAGGGAGGGAGAGAGAGAGAGAGAGGAGAGAGAGAGAGCAACTCTGCATTTCTGCATACAAGAGTATTATCGCATTTCTGTGTAATGTTTGAATCATTACAAGATTTGTTTTAAGTATTTATGTGTGTATACGTGTATGAACACCCGCACGCACGCGCCTGCGCAAACACACACACCCATACACACACATATACATGCACACGTATGTATATACATACATATACATACTTATATATATACACACATACATGCCTATACATACATACCTATACACTTGCCTATACGCACACATATACGCCTATACACACAAACATAGATGTATGTGTGTATGTACGGGTGTGTATGTGTGTGTGTATGTGTGGGTGTGTATGTGTGTGTGTATGTGTGTGTATGTGTGTGTGCGTGTGTGTACATTTGTCTGAGAGTTTTATATGGAGCGCGTACATATATGTGAGAAAGGTTTCCGAGTTAAACAAAGAAAGCCTTTTTATGAGATACAAACTAAATATTTCCCATAGTTTTATCCCTGATATAAACAGCAACAACAACAAGAACATCAACAACACCAATTTCAACGACATCAAGAAACTCAATACTAACCACAACAGAGACACCAAATTGCATGTTATCATAAAGCAAACACAACTACAAAGAGAAACAATGATCCTAAAACCTATAGCAATTATAACGTCTAACAACGGTATCTCTACGTGAGCTCTCGACCCGCTAGACATACCACCGCAATCTCCCTCAAATTACACATTACTAGTATCCTTACGAATAGAAGATTAAGGACAAATTGAATGATGAAAATAGAGTGAATAGAAAAAAGATATTAAGGTGTTGGTCAAGGCTGAATAGTCGGGTTAAGGTTGACCCTGGTCTAAAATGAAAGCAAATATCATACTGCTATGTTAAAAGCTGGGGCAAGTTCAATATTTAGGTCATCATCTCATAATTATCACATATAACACACACACACACCCCACATACGCGCGCACTCGTACTCACATACACTCATCGCAAATTTTGGCCGTCTGGTGTAGTTTTTGAAACAATAAACCACACTGTACCCGATGTCCTTCATTAGTTCCTGCCATACACACCTGGACAACTCACAATAACATAGCAAAGCCGCTCTATACACGCCATGTCACTCAGTTTCAAATATTTCAAGGAAAAGGCTTTGTTGTCCTCGTGTGAACCTCCAGCTGTCTTAGAAAATGTCAATGCGAAAATACTACTAGATTTCAGTATACAGGGAAGCCATCAAAGAGGACATAACATGAATGCCATTCTACATGACAAAAATAACGACAGTATAACTAATTATCAACATGACAATACCTAATGTCTCTAGTGTTATGCAAAACTGAGCTGAAAAGCTAAAAATTTACATCGACCTAACCGCTGAATTATAAACATTTAGTAATTAAAGAATGTGTCTATCATCTCATTAGCAACTAGTAGAACTGCTGTGACATACAACCATTTCTGTAGAGACATTGACAGATTACATATAAGGATAGACATGGCACATTCCAGAAAACAGCAATAAGGGAATCTGTAAATTTCATTACGACATTCTCAAAGAGCATTTGTTAAAACTTGTGACATTTTATGCAAGTTTTTTTTTCAAAGACGGACAAGGAAACTTATGTACTTTTCAAACAATGAATGACAAAAGTAGTAGTAGTAGTAGTCGTAATAATGGTGGTGTTGGTGGTAGTGCTTGTTATAGTTGCTTAGGTGTTGATGGTGGCGGTAGTGTTTGTGGTAGTAGTGGTCGTCGTCGTCATAATAGTTGTAGTAGTTGCAACAGCAGCAGTTGTACTAGTAGTAGTAGTAGTAGTAGTAGTAGTATTAGTAGTGGTAGTGGTGCTTGTGCTGGTAGTAGTTTTGACGGTGATGGTGGTAGTGGCAGTGGTAATTGCTGAGGTGGTGATGGTGGTGGTAGAAGTGGTGGTGTTGGTCGTCATGATAATAGTAGTAGTGCTGGTAGTGGTGGAGGTGGTGGATGTTGCGTTGGTAGTAGAAGTTGTGGCGGTGGTGGTAGTAGAAGTTGTCATCGTTGTCGTAGTGGTGGTGGTGGTAGTAGTAGTAGTAGTAGTAGTAGTAGTAGTAGGAGGAGGAGGAGGAGGAGGAGGAGGCGGAGGGGGAGGCGTTGCCGTTTTTGTTGTTTCTAACTCAGGTACAATGTCACAAATTTGGGACAAGGGTTTAGAAGACAGTGATGGTGAGGTTTGCATCCGTTGTGGCTGGCGATGGAGATGGTGGTGACGGATTGACCAAAACCTGAACACTTTCCTTTCAACCCTTTCCCACCCACCCCTACACTTGCATCTCATTCTTTTATTACTCAAACTACTTTGTCGATCACGATATTACTAACATCTACATGAAACGCCAACAACACAAACACTATAACCACACTTCACTTTCGACTCCAACTACACGACAGCTGTCGTCGCTACCACACCAGTAATACGGTAAATACCACTCCGACACTATGCCAGTTACCATCGCCCTCAAATGGTAACAGTTACGACGTCATCGTCGATCTACTACCGTTACTATCGTCAGCACAAATGCAATACCACTTCTCTATCACCACCACCGCAATCAACAGCAACCTCGCCGTAACCATCGCAACCACTATCCTCCTCCTCCTCTTCTTCGTCTTCTTCACTTCCTCCCCGTCCTCTTCCCCTCCCCTCCTTCTCCTCTACCTCCTCTCTTCCCCTCTCCTCCTCCCCTCCCCTCCTCCCCTTCTTCGTCTTCTTCGTCCTCCTCCCCCCACATCATCATCATCATCATCACCAGCAGCAGCAGCAGCACCACCACCACCACCATTACCACCAATACCACCAATACCACTATCTTCATCATTATCCCGAATGCCAAAACCACTAACATCCTCCTAACCACTGCTACTACTACTACTACAACCACTCCCACCACCACCATCACCACCATTTCGAACCCAGATTGCAATTAGAGTCATGTTTTACGTCATTTCGTAAGCCATCTCTGTTCAACTCAGAACGGTATGGCTTTCCCCGAGGAGGTGGTGACAGGAAACTTTTGTCTTCTCTTGACAATGCGGTAAGTACACAGCTTACTTGCAGGTGACAGCATGTGTGAGGCAAATAGACATAACACAAGAACTACAACAACAACAACAACAACAACAATAATAATAATAATAATAATAATAATTGTATTATATTTATTTATTTGTGTATTTTCCGGTCAGCGGGTAACAACATTCTTGTTATTGTTTGTGGCAGCTCTTTTGAATTAATCGGAGAGAAATGAGAGAAGAAAAGAGAGAGAGAGAGAGAGAGAGAGAGAGAGAGGAGAGAGAGAGAGAGAGAGAGAGAGAGAGAGAGAGAGAGAGAGAGAGAGAGAGAGAGAGAGAGAGAGAGAGAGAGAGAGAGAGAGAGAGAGAGAGAGAACTGAGGACGGGAAAAAATGATATAATAATCTGAAATAAAGGAAATTTTTTTTCTCTCTAGTTTCAACTCAGAGCTGCGGCCATGGTGATGCACCGCCGTTTTTCTGTATGTAACTTGTTGTTTTTCTGTATGTAACTTTTTCTGTATCTATTACTTATAGATTTTTGGGAGGAAACACATTTTTTTTTTTGTTTATGCAGGGAGAAAAAGGTGAAAGCTGGGGTCCAACTTTTGCAAGCAAAATGGCGTCTCTGTTATCTCTAAAGTAATAGAAATTGCGATGGTAGTTTTGGTAGCCATGGTTGGGGATGTGTTGTTGTGGGTATGTTGCTAAAGCTGTATGATAAAGCCGTAGCAACCGGGATAGCGGTGGTGATTATGATGCTGCAGTAGAAGGCGATATCGTGGTATCCATTAAAATGAGGTGGTTGTGATGGTAGAGGTGGTGGTGGTGGTGATGGTGACGGTGGTGGTGATAATGGTAGTGATGTTTGAGAAAATATTTCTGGTACGTGTGGTTTTTGTTATTGTTGATCGAATAGACTTATAGGCAGAACTATAGGCATAATATAAGTAGACCTGTAGATAAAGGCTTACTGTCTGTAACAATCCTATTTTATTTCCTAAACACGTTCCTTATTATACCACATTGTGCTGTGAACGTCTTTCACAAGACGGTGGATATAATAATTTGAGATAGACTTGCTTACACTTTCTAGAAGGCCGACTGACCGTCTATCGGCTACCACTGTGGCGATTGATTGCTAAAGTACAACTATTTTCATATGTTAGAAGAATTTGGTTATAAGCTGAGCCAATCGTGATTATATCAATCGTTCTCAGCACTTCTTTTTCTTCTTTTACTTCTATTTTGGCCGAGAAGGCAAACAGTTTTCTTCAGTCTGGTGGCTATGGCTAAAGAAACTGTAAGAAGGATAAGTTTGAATGTAATAAAGATAGACATTTTCCTCTTCGGTCAATTCCTCAATCAAGCTTGAAAAATTCCGGTTGGACAAGAAGGCGATGAATGAGGAGGTGCTTTCCTATAATGAATTTTCTGAAAGATGAATGAGAGT